>NW_011366913.1:25531-49504 GCF_000735185.1 Notothenia coriiceps
ATTTGACTCAAGTACAAGATCTGAGTACTTCTACTTTCACTAAAGTACATGATCTGAGTATTTCTAATTTTACTCAAGTACAAGATCTGAGTACTTCTACTTTTACTCAAGTACTAGATCTGAGTATTTCTAATTTTACTCAAGTACAAGATCTGAGTACTTCTACTTTTACTCAAGTACAAGATCTGAGTACTTCTTCCTCCTCTGAGCGTAGGAGTTTTCTCTTCACACTCTTGGTGATATTTCTTGACTCTTGACAGGAGATATTATCTCCTGGAGGAACTTGTTAGCTTCAGAGCGTCCGGGAGGAAGCATATTATCATCGACCTTGAGCCAAAACACTGGAAATAAACATTATATATTCCCGGCTTCCATGGCAACAGCATTTCTCCGAGTATGAGAGTCCTCCTCAGACAGGAGAACAGCTGCTTGTCGTCTGAGGTGGATTTTTTTTGTGATGGTTTATAAAAAGAGGCAATTGGATTAATCCCAGCTTGCACACCCAGCTGGCTCTCAGATGGACTCATGGTTTTCCTGGTTTTCCTTTCTCCCCGTATAGGGCTTACGATATTGTTCCTATTACAATGTTTACAATGCCATGACTGTATCTGAAAACTATGAATCGATGCAAGTCTTTTCCACGAGTCCTGCAGTGGCACAGAGGTTACAGCAGCTGCTAGGAATCACTTCACACGTTTTCTGACAACTATTGGGGGGAAATTAAGTGCATTTCACTTTAAATCCTTGATATTTTCATTACTAAGTAGGAAAAATACACAAAGGCCAATCCAACAATAAAACCTCTCTCAGTAACACTCAGCACTAGGCGTTAACACCAGGGCAAATGAGTCACCCATTTATTTTAACAATTCTTTTCAAAGGGGAATTGTTTGAACTTGCCCTACTTACACTAAATCAGATCCTGGGAGCTCTCCAGTTTTCTACTGTGCACAAACTGGAGCTCTCTGACTAACTCAGAGACTCGGTCGAAGGCATTTCAGACGTTGGCAGCAGTCAAATACTAAAAGAAGACCACTACGTTATATCCTTTCCTCTCAGTTTTCTTTCTACTTGATGGTGCATTTCTTGATTTCAAGGAACAATGTGATAGAGAATTTACAAGGACATACGAATGTACGGTAGTTATACTTTACCAGTTCAGTACGATTTAAGTCAGTGGAGCATCTGGGAGTTCAGAGTCTTGGTCAAGGACATTTAAGATGATCCATTACGTCCTATCTTTTCCTATCAGTTTTCTTAGTGGTAAATGTCATGGTTTCCAGGAAAATTGTGACCAAGAATTTGCAGAGAAGTTTGACTGTACTTACACTATTTTATTTATAAAGCAGAAATTTAGTACAGTACGATTTAAGTAACGCTTCTTGTCCAAAACACAATCCCATCTCCGAAGAAGCGTTGTTGGTCACTTACAATGTGAGAATTGTAAAGAAAGTTTCTCTGATCGTACGTTTTTGATTCTTTCATTAAAGCAAGCTTATCACGTCAAGATCAAGAAATAAACACAAGAAAACTAAACTTTTCAAAACCGGTTTTCGTCATTTTCTGACCTTGTTTCTGTTCTTTCTATCCAAAGGTTCACCTCGGGACCTGAGGATTGTTTATTTCTACTCTTTTAATGTGTTACTGTGCAATGCCTCGTTTTATTTTATGCTGCTGCAACAAAAAAATGAATAAAGTACATCTTATCTTATCTTATTTCTCTAAAGAAAGCAAGCTCAACATGTCAATATCAAGAAATAAACACAAGAAAACCAGACTTTCCAAAATCGATTCTCTTCTCCGCTTCATTTTCTGACCTTGCTTCCTCTCCTTCCAGCCAAAGGTTCACCTCGGGACCTGAGGGTGTTCGAGGAGACCGCTTCCTCCATGAAGGTTTCCTGGGAGCCGGCTCCTGGAAGTGTTCAGCAGTACCGTGTTTCCTACCAACCCTCCGCCGGCGGTCCCAGGAAGGAGGTGTCGGTGAAGGGAGACAACAGGGCGGCGCTCCTGAAGAACCTGCAGCCGGGGACCCAGTACGAGATCTCCGTCAGCGCCAGATACCCGTCAGGCATGGGCGACGCTCTGGAGGGACGAGGAACCACGCTAGAAGGTAAGACAGTCCTTTCATGTTTTAAAGGTCCCCTATCATACTGTGTTTCATCAATATATCACAGGTCTCAGATATACCCAGAGCCTGTCTCTGATTGGCTGAAACACCAAACAGATCATTGCAGCATTACCCATAATCCCCTCTGTTTCAGCCCTGTTTCCAAAGTGCTGATTCTCTGTCTGTTACTTTAGATGAAAATAAGGAGCCCCTCCCCACGCCCCTCTGAGAGACATTTGGTTACAAAGAACTCAATGGTGCTCTAGGACAGTGGTTCTCAAATGGTGGGTCGCGACCAAAAAGTGGGTCGCGGACCCGTTTTGAGTGGATGTGTGAGTGCAGAAAAAATAACTTTTATTTTGAAGGCCCGATGTTCTAACGCTGTGCATGCAGTCGGCGTTGGACTGGAAGTACCGGAGACCATAAACGGTTTTGAAAACTTCTGTCACGTAGTGATCATCTTCTCAATAAAACATCTCTGCTGATGTTTTTTCGAGTCTTCTGGCCAATCAGAATCAAGAGTGTTGCCGGAAGTCCCCACGGAGAATAACTTTGCAGTAGAACTCTTCTTTATACATCCATGGGTACAACTTCAGATAAAAATGAACACATAATGAAATATGACCCCCGGTCTGATGATTGACAGGTCACAGAACAATGGGGGCTATCTACCCTTACCAGCAATTTAAAGTAATTCACACAGACTCTCCTCTTTGCTCTCTCTCTGTGAGGAGCAGCAAGCTGTCAGAACAAAGTGAAAAACAAACAATGGCATCAAATATTATTAATATTTCGGGTAGTNNCCCCCTGCTGGGGTTGGGTTTTCAGCATGTGTGCCTTTTTATATAGTTCAGCTTTGATTCCATCATCTCATTAAACCTTTTTTAAAAGCATTCTTCAGTTCTGTGAAGGGATTTGTGCACTGTACTTCACTTTCATTAATATCATATGCTGAAAAGCGTATAAATATTACAGCACGACTTTTTGTTGAATAGATTTGAGTGGTTCAAAATTTCGGGTCAAGATTTATTGACTTAGGAAAAAGTGGGGTACCCCGAGACATTTCAGTTGACAACCACTGCTCTAGGAGGAGATTCAGGTGATAAGGGGGGGGTTACCTTGGTGCTGATTGGCTAATGGTTACACAAGACAATGATGTCACTTTATATGACATCATAAAGTGGCCAAAATCTGATCAGCTCATTTTCAGACAGGTTTTTATGGAAATGGATCAAAAAGAGAGAGAATCTTTGTTCCTGAAACTTTCAGAGTCTCTTTCCACAGAGGGGCCCTTTGTTCAGATGTCATCTCTTTCTAGCAGAAAGGCGCTGACAGAGCCTGAGACGTTGAAAAACAAACTTCTCCTCCAATTTCTACAGTGATGCGTTTCATAAAAACCAAGCAGTTAGACACCAAGCCAGTGTTAGTGTTCAGCTAAGAGTCCCATAGCCTCCCTTTATAGCTTGGTCTCCACTAACTCCTGATAAACACTTTTTGCTCTTTAGCTGCTAAACTTACTTTCTTTACCAGCCGGTCTCTAACTGTGTATGATTGCTGTTTGGTAATGAGACTAAACCAGACCTTAAATGTGCAGCAAAACAAAATGCTCGGTATCACTCGCTAATCCTCCCGTCAGCAACATATTCATTTTATACAGAAACTGCTTTTCTCTCTAGCTGCTAAATACTTCACTTCCTTCTCCAGCTTGTCTCTTAAAACCTTGCTGATGAGCAGGAAGTATCTTTGGGGTCTATTAGAGTGTGTTGGCTGCTGGAAACACTGTGACTGTGACTGAAGCAAAACTAGGAGCTAAAAGAGGCTTAAAAAACTCCCATATTGGTTCCTAATCTTAAGCAACAATTTCCCTTCATGTGGAGTCATTTAATTCATTATTGTTCATAAAAACATATTTTATTTCAGGCTTAAAAGAACACATTTTGTATTTCTTTCTTAATCAAGATGCATCTCTGCAGAAAGTGTGAGTTTATGACCTCAAAAGCACAGCAACACTTTCCAAAACCTATTAAAATGATGAGTAATGCACGTTCTACCAGATACAGTGAATAAACACAGAGATATCTTTCTGTTACATCTAACATCTGTCAACGCAGCGAACGCAGACACGTAGAATAAAGTCTGGTCATTCTGAAGCTAGTTATTATTTCTGGCACGCAGCTGTGACCCGCTGATCCCAGAGATTAAGGGATTTTCTTTATGCTTTTGTGTTATGGCTGCAACAACCACAGCTAATGTCTGAGGTTTGCTCTAATTGCTCTGAATAAGTCCTGGAAGATCTACAAAAACCGGCTTGTAAAAACAAACGGGGCAAACATTCGATGCAGGTTAATGTTTGAACATGGCTTTCTTTTTGATGTAACTCAATCCCCAGAGAGGCTTATTGTTACAGGAGAGGACTAATAAACACAGGAGAAGAAGGAAAACAGAGGAAGGAGATGAAACATGTCGTTTTTAAAAAGGCGTGATGTGAAATATAATCAATTTCTTTACAATCTGGGCCCTATTTTCTTAGCTTTTGTCTGTCCTTCCTGCACACAGATCTACACCAATTGGGTTGAGATCATTCAGCTTTAGTCTTTGCTAACATATGACATAATCCCTGTCACACTAAGCTACTTAATAAAGCTGTAGCATCTCTGGATAATGTCTGGAGGAACAGCACACTTTCTGCACATTGAGTCATGAAAACCTGAGTTTCTAGGCCTTTCTCTTCGGCATTGGAGGTTGGTTTTCTTCAGGTTTCATACTAGTCGTGATAAAAACCAATGCTGTGTTTCAAATGGTGTACTTCTTGTACTTACATGTGCTGTTTTGAGTTCATTAGTGTGGCAAAATGTTCTTTTGGTACCACATGGAGCTCTTAGATTGTAGAAAACGCTGAATAGTTTTCCTACTAGCCACCTCGGCTACTTAATGTTAGCAATAGTGGTTTCTCACAGCACCATAAATAACATGTATACATGCATTTTTTACACGATCTAATTCATAAACTAGTGGCAAAAAGAAGCTACCGTTAATTTATTTATTTATATATAATGATCTGCACTTGCTATTTGATTAATTAAACACACAGTCATGATTTGGTGCAACGGTCCGATTGGTCTCCGAACCCCAAAGGACTAAAGTATGGACCAAGAAAGGCGAGAGCTGCTGGTTCAGGATCGGTTAAAAGTGACAATTAAAAACATGAAGGGTTGATTCAAATCCCATCAGGTTAGACCTAACCCTCTTATGATGAGTGTAGGTCTGAGGTGTCCAAACTACGGCCCGGGGACCAAATGCGTCCCATTTTGAATCGGCCCTCAGCTAGTTAAAAAAGTATAATGAAATACGTCCCAAAAATGAAACTTGTGCTTGTACTTCTGAAATATATATATACAAATATATTACACAGTATTCATGTGTTAATAATCCCACTTTTAAACTAAATTAAATCAATTGGAAACATTTTCAAACCGCTCTTAGTTGATTAATAAAAGCCCAGTAACTTAATGACATAACAAGCTTCAAATGCACCCTCCATATTTCCCCTTATTATAATCAATCTGAAGCTCCTGTATCACTCGTATATGTTTTTGTACGTGGCCCTCGGTGACGGTTGCTCACTGGTGCCTCTCACACAGCGGAGAGCTTTTTAAGGCACAGTCAGTGAGAGTAAAAGTAAAAGTGGACACATTAGCAGGTAGAGATGAGAACCAGCAAGACCCGACAGGAATGCAGCTCAGAGTGGGGAGGACTGACTCATTCCTATTTCTGTCTTCCTGTGTTTATGTCTCCGTCTCCATGTGTCTGTTTCTCACCTGATGTCTTTCTCATCTACCCTCGTATTTTTTACTAATTCCTCTCTTTCCCCGTCTCTTAATTTCTTGTCTCTCTTTCTTAGATTTTCCTTCCAGCTTGTAAAGGCTTGCCTGGAATTGAATGGTGTTGTCCACGTGCATTCAATACAACCTCCTCTGTGTCCTTTTCCCCAATTGCTTCAGGTTTTCCCCTACTGGCACAGGACAGGGCATTTTGGTTCCACCGTGTTGCGTTCAAGGTCCAGTTCATACCTTTGTTTCCCTCACATGCCGGGCTGAACCAGTGGAAAACTGCCCTGATACTGTGAGCGCACACTTTCTTATTGTAGAACCCTTTACTGTACAGTAGGAGCACATATGAAGGTGTGTCTGGGCACAAGGGGATTTCTGTTGACGACCAAATTAGAGTTAAAATGGAAAACTCTCCCACGTGCCAAAAAAAGCAGCATGTTGCAATGCTTTCTGGGAGATAAATCAAAGGGAATTCAGGGCAAACATTACCGTATAAATGCTCCCGGGAGACTCGGTCAAACAAATGGCACAGCAGATCCACGGATAAAGTCTGATGACGTTTGTATAAATGAGAACTGTTCCGCTCGTTAGTGTAAACCTGTCTGCAGCTGATGGACTGTAAAGACTCTGCATCTGCTTTTTGTCACCAAGTCCATACTCATTTGGAAAGACCCCACAAACTTTGATATTAAGCAGGACTTCTAGATTTTGGACCCCTATGACGTGACGATACTTAATGGAAACTTTGCATATGTAACTCCATCTTTTAAAGCCCAAATGCAAACAAGTGTCAGCTACTAAATATAATTGATTGCATTTTTTTGTTGGAATTTCCTCTGGCTGCAAGGGACACAGGTTTCGTGTTTCTTTCGGACTTCCTGTTTCTGTTTATCGTAGTCACTCACGTTGCAATGCATCAGGAATGACTGAGATGAGGCGTTCATGACTATTTTTTACTACAAAACCCCAAATAAGGAAGCAGCTGGCTTGAGGGAGATCGCTAGGGAGTTAAAAACTACTGACAACTTATTAGCAGGCTACTTCTTGCTGTTGGCTATGTTTGCATATCATGTCCAGTGTACATTGAACCATAAAACATTTGTTTTCTGATTTAAAAACATGGGCAGATTGCAAGTCTCACCCATCAGACTCAGTAGTAATGTCTCCTTAGTCTTCGAGCACAAAGCAGGGTTGTAAAAGTAACAGTAAAATGCATTAATGGATTCAGTGTGGAGAGAACATTTTACTTAAAGTTATGCGATAGTCGGATATGTATTTGTAGGCTTTCTAGATGCAACAATCCTTCTTAGCTTCTTGACATTTCCATATATTGATTTGCTTTGTTAAATGTAAAAAAACACCATTTTGTTTCCTCCACTTTTTTATTGTTAACCCAGTTCAGAAACACGTTTTCCGACTTTAAAGATTTTGGAGAGCGTCTTCAGATGTCCATACATGGATTTGCTTTGTCTGCAAAAACCAGGCAGTTTTGTCCAAAACAAGACGTTTAGCTTTTTGAACATCTCTCTCTGAAGCTGTTCAGATAGATGGATGCAGAACAGTGGAAATATCATCATTACATTTCATACGGTTTTGTTCAGATTTGTCTCTTCACTGATTCTGGAAAAATAGGTCTGAGTGCATTTGAGGTCCGCAGACTGCAAGATATTCCACTCTGCATCTGAAGACTGTCTGTGGCTGTTATTCTCCTCCAGACTTGGCTCTCAGCTTTGAGAGACAGTGCTCCTTGAAGCAGCTAAAAATTGGCAGTGGCTTCGAGCTAATGGCGGCTGCAGCAGCGTCTTTGTGGTGAAGACTGAGTGACGTCCGCTCTGAAAACACACACGGAAATACACTAATACTTGCACATTAATGAAGTCAAACACATCCAAAGCAACATAAAGTTTGATGTGTTTTCTCAGTCAGACAGTAATGCAACCAGTCAAATTAAAAGTCTTTACAGTATGTCTTTATCAGGATCTCCATTAGCACTAGAATGAGCATTGGTTATTTCTCCACTTTATATGAGAGATATTTTTTTCCCCGTGATCAAAAACAGCTACTGGTGTTTAACTTCTCAAAAGTATCACGTATACATGCAATATTTTGTAATGCCGGTCAATTTTGGATGCTATACGTGATGTTGTAATCAAGCAAGTCAAAGTTTGGGATAGGAGGAAATTGTCTCGTTACTTGGTTCCCACGTTACATTGTTTCCACGTTACTTAGTTCCCATGTGACTTAGTTCCCAAGTTACATTGTTTCCACGTGACTTTGTTCCCGCGTGACTTTGTTCCCACGTGACTTTGTTCCCACGTGACTTAGTTCCCAAGTTACATTGTTTCCACGTTACTTTGTTCCCACGTTACATTGTTCCCACGTTACTTTGTTCCCATGTGACTTAGTTCCCAAGTTACATTGTTTCCACGTTACTTTGTTCCCACGTTACTTTGTTCCCATGTGACTTAGTTCCCAAGTTACATTGTTTCCACGTTACTTTGTTCCCACGTTACATTGTTTCCACGTGACTTTGTTCCCACGTTACATTGTTTCCACGTGACTTTGTTCCCACGTAACTTTGTTCCCACGTGACTTTGTTCCCACGTAACATTGTTTCCACGTGACTTTGTTCCCACGTTACATTGTTTCCACGTTACATTGTTCCCACGTGACTTTGTTCCAACGTTACTTAGTTCCCAAGTTACATTGTTTCCACGTTACATTGTTCCCACGTTACTTTGTTCCCACGTTACATTGTTCCCACGTTACATTGTTCCCACGTTACTTAGTTCCCACGTGACTTTGTTTCCACGTTACTTTGTTCCCACGTTACATTGTTTCCACGTGACTTTGTTCCCACGTGACTTAGTTCCCAAGTTACTTTGTTCCCACGTGACTTAGTTCCCAAGTTACTTTGTTCCCACGTGACTTTGTTCCCACGTGACTTTGTTCCCACGTGACTTTTCATCCGGCGTTCAGCGTTATATTCATTCTGCTTTCATTTATTACGACATTTAAACATATTTGGAGAGCCCTCTGCTTTCCTATCCTCTCTCTTTTTAAGGATCTGTATCAGTTGGCACAAGTTGATGCTCACTTTCTTGATTATATAGCGGGAAGTGATATTCTTTGCTAATCATCACGTTGTGTAAACTTTATTTCCCACTGTACATGCTGTCACCTTCTATAACTCCAGAACATATTATAATCTGACATGCCTCCCCCTCTTCCTCCTCCTTTTCCATCTTTCACAAATATTTCCTGTGTCTGTATAGGAAAGTGACCAAATGTCTGCCTGCAGAAACACGAGCCCCTGTGGTGGGAAAATATATTTATTTAAATACATCTTCAAGGGTTTTGGCTTCTGTGAGCTGCAGCCATCAGAGAGTTGAGGTCATGATGTTTGTAATGTAACTCTCAGTACGAAGCAGTTTCTGAGTGAGCACATTTTTGTATAGCGATGCGATTCAGTTACTCAACTCAACAAGGGTTGATTTAGGGTCTGTTTTGGGTTAGTTGGACTCAGGGTGAAATGAATGGACATCATAAGATATTACTTTGGCAGAAAGAACAGTTAACTTGCGCAAAAGGATCTTTATCTCGGAGAAATGCACAAACAAAAAGAGAATATACTAGTGTCTTAAAACTGGATATTTAAAGAAAATCACATAGGAATTATTTTTTTTATTTGTTGACTTATTGACGTTTGTCCATACATATTTTTACATACAGTGTAAAACAAATAAGACAAAAAAAATCCCTTTATAATATACCTTTTTTTTCATGACGACCACGATACAATATCTGTAAATAAAACGTATATAGAAGAGAGAACAGAAGATAGATAACTAGCATAAATCTTAGTATAATTCTTACCCAAAGTGTCCCGTTTTAACATCCATCATCGGCTGCTATTTCAAGTAAAGCCTCGATGCCAAAACCACAGAAATGACCAAAGTAATAAACTGAAAACATTGGGATATTAAAACACATATTCCATAACCCACAAGAAAGCAAGTTATGAAGTTATGTCTCTAGAGGCTAGAAGGTAAAACATCTAGGAAGCTCTGAACCGATGAAGATGTCCAATAAATAAAACCCAATAAAGACATTTCTTCCTCTCGTGGGCGTCGCAGACACTTTGAGTTCCCGACATGCTTTATGTCTCTCGTCTCCCTCGGCTCCTGTCTCCGCACGCTCTGAACTCACTAATGAAGCCGAAATGTCCTCAGAAATATTTCAAATATTGCATTTGTTCTCCAGGCGTCTCTGCCCTTTATAGCTGTGGAGACTTCTTCAATTCTTCTCTCCACTCCCTGGCCTTTTTAATAGTTTCCACTTTACAAAATTGAAAAATTGTTCCTTTGTTTTAAGGAGAATAAAATTAAGATAATGGAAGGAATTCAAGAAAAAACAACCACACTGCCTTTATGGTATACTGAAGACAAATGGCTTACTGTTGAGATTTAAAACATCTGTTTTTGGGAGGAAATGTACGGAATTTTAAGCCACCATTGTTCACAAAGTCAGGGAACGAATCCTTAAGAAATATTTACTTTTGGGTCCATTCATTGGAAAACTCATGGTGTGTGTCTAACTGAGGCCAATCTCCTTGATCGTCTTTTTTCCGATTCAAGTTGATTTGGAATATTTGTTTAAATTTCCCCAGAATCAAATCATCCCTTTGTGGTCAGGATAAGGACTCTTCTTTGAACTTTCCTTAAGGACATTCTCTCTAAATGTCAGTATTGCGAAATAAATTGAAACTGTTTCGTGTCTGGGAGGACATTTAGGGAATTTGATTTATGAGTTTATCTTTAAAAAACTTGAGATTATTGCTCCGAAAAATCGAAATACCTTGAAACAATAAATTAAGATAAAATGTACTTTATTAATCCCAATTTGGGAATGTTTTGTTGTTGCAGCAGAATAAACAAAACAAGGCATTGCACATAATAACTAATTAAAAGAGTAAAAATAAATGATTCTAAAATATAAACATTTAAATTAGCAATTAGAAAGTAAGACAAATATACAGGTGACCGTGAAGATGTATAAACAATCTTAATTGACCAAATATTAAATAATCATATCAAGAACAATCTACGTTCATAAGACACAAAACTGCCATAACTGCCCGTCCTACGTTACTCCTGTCCTACGTTACTCCTGTCCTACGTTACTCTTGCCCTACGTTACTCCTGTCCTACGTTACTCCTGTCCTACGTTACTCCTGTCCTACGTTACTCCTGTCCTACGTTACTCCTGTCCTACGTTACTCTTGCCCTACGTTACTCTTGTCCTACGTTACTCTTGCCCTACGTTACTCCTGTCCTACGTTACTCCTGTCCTACGTTACTTAAATTCTCCGTTGCTTTCATTCTGTGTTGCTCTTGTTCCAGGTGACTTTCGTTCAACATTATTTTATATCTCTTATGATTTCCTCTTGCGTTACACGTTAATTATGTCCTGCAATACTTTTGTCTCGGAATGCCTTATCAAGGTTACTTGTCCTGCGATAAAATAAAAATCTACGTTCAAAAGACACAAAACTTCCAGAACTAATGAATGAAAATAACAAAAACTAAAAGCACAATTCCCTTGTTGTTTTTCAGAGGTGGCCCCTCCTAAGAACCTGGTCACCAGCGACGTGACTGAATCCAGCTTCAAGGCGTCGTGGACAGCGGCTCCCGGGAACGTGAAGATGTACCAAATCCGGTGGAAGTCTCTTTTTTCGGCAGAAGCCGGAGATAAAACGGTGCCGGGAGACGAAACCGAAACCGTTCTGGAGGGTCTGAGTCCGGAGACGATTTACCAAGTTTCTGTGATCGCCAAATACGAGCAGAGAGACAGCGAACCTCTCATTGGACAGGAAACCACTGACGGTAAGAACACAGAAAATGCTGACTCATCCCCAGGTTTTAAGACTCATTCCTGCACCACTATATTCTTAATGAAGGTAGCGTGTAATGGCGTGGACGGCCAGAATCTAGGACAGTATTTGTTGCTGATAATGTCAAAATAAAACGCTGGCTCATTTTGATATTGCTGACTCATTTGGAGGTTTTAATGTATTCACAAACACAGTGCAAACAAGCCCACAAGTTGAACTGCAATTTACACCATTTCTTGGGGGGTTTTTCGTGGTTGTGGGTGCACAAAAAGGACCATTTATTTGGGGAATTTCCCGAAAATACACTATTGGTTAAGTTGCCTAGCTAATCATAAGTAAGGCTATGTGGCACTTTTAAAAACTTGGTAATAACATGCTTTACATTAAACGATAAAAGAAGAATAGGTGCATGCAACAGAACTTCAACAAATACTTAAATTAAGGACAGAGCAGCTCTACTGAACAGCTTGGAGGTTAAGGTGCATTTAAATCCCTTCTGCAGACCAGGTGAGGTGAATACAAGTTGGTGGTGAGTTCATGAGCTAGACTTTTCCCCCTGTGAGGGATGCTTAGGAACTACGTGCAACACAAATATGAGCCAGAATCGAATCAATACTTCCTTTGTTACAGTGGAAAATGGATTTCAGAGCTTGCATAATCACACATTAGGCATTCTTCTTCTCTCGCGTCTAATCAGGATATTCATTGTTGATGATGTTCAAACTGTAAATGGGAGTGTCACGCTGAAGTGTTGACAGTTCTGCTGTTTAACGCTCTCTGAAATATCCAAATTCACAAGTGAGGGGATATTGGTTCAATGTGTGTGTGGCGAGTGAATGACGTATTGTGAATACACGTTGCATTAGAGAAGAAACACGCCCTAGAAACTTCACCACATTACCTATTATGTTGTAAAACATGAGGAATCAGATTGCGTAAATCTTCACAAACAGGCCAGCCACAGCAAGACGAAATGTAGACAAATCAAACACTTACAAATAAATAAATCTAAAAAGATAAACCATAAAATAGAGGGTAGAAACATGTCATAAAAAAGGAAACAATATAATAATAATAATACGGTACAAATAAAGTAATTATAAATAACATAATTAATAAACACAACTTGCACAAAAGAACCCCCCCAATAAAATAAAGGGTAGAAATATCACATAAACAAAATATCTATAAAAAAACTCTATAAAAATACAGAAAATAATTTGGATAAAAACCCTGAAAATGTACCGATGGAACCACCCAAAGTACATTTTATTTCCTCCATGTGTAGAAACCTCATGAGTTCATAAAACACATTTTTAGCGTGTTTTGTCCCTCCAGCTATTTATTTTGTAATCCAACAACATGGATGTATAATAAGAACTGGATACAGCGTGGGAGGCGGGGTCTCGTTCTTTCCTATGAGAGCTGCTCATTGGCGCATGAAGGCAAAATGGCCCAACTTTTGAGAGGGAGAAACGTCACAGATTACCCAGCATGCCTAGCTGTCGGAGCAGAAGAACCCGTATGTGCGCTCACAGAGCATGCACCCCTTAAGCCCCGCCCCCCGAGCTCCCACTCTTGGCTCACTAGAAAGAATGGAAAGAGAAAATAAATCTAGATTCGGCTTTCAGTGCATTTTACAACTTTAAGGACCGAATGATTCTAATAAGGGCTATAAAATAGTTCATATTGGGTAGTTTATTTAGTTTCAAAAAAAGTATCCACTGATTTACAGACGTCTCTTTCCCAATGTTAGTCAATGGGAAAAAGCATTTCTGGGCCCAGTGACGTCACGGACTGATACAGAAGTTGTATTACCGCCATTTGGACACAACGAATATTGGGCAAAGAGTCCGGCACACTTCCTGGGGGCTTGCCAACAACACATTGAAAAGTTGGATGCCATGTTTCTTTCCGCCAATAAAATAAAATCATGCGGTCTGAAAAACATTCCTGGGGATTGTTAAAGTTACATATTTTTCCCTTGCAGAGTTTTCTTTTTGTAATAACTTGCAGAATAATTGGAATAAGTTGATTTCATATCTTTGTTTCTGAGGGAAAATGTGGTTAACATTTCTTCACCAATGGATAATTTCTGAGTGAACGCCTAATTTATAACCAATTAGTCTTGGCATGACGCTGTGGGATTACTCAACATTTATGCCTGCAGTTAAACACACATTACGGAGGGATATCCAATCCAATCCACTTTATTTGAATAGCACATAATAAAAACAGAGGGTTTACAAAAGTGCTTCACAACAAACATAACATTCTAATAAAATATAATATTACAATAATAGATAAAAGGCACACATAATAATTATTACACGGTACATAAAAGCTATGGACAGACAATAAAAGCATAAAAAACGATAAACAGTTCAGACTGACTCGAAAGCGAGGGAAAAGCGGTGGGTCGTTAGGCGGGACTTAAAAGTTGGGCGGGTGGGCGACAATTTGACATGAGGGGGCAGGTCGTTCCAGAGCCTGGGGGCTACCGCTGAGAAGGCTCGGTCTCCCCTGGTCTTTTTCTTGGTTTTAGGGACTACCAGCAGCAGCTGATCAGCCAACCTCAAAGCCCTCGAGGGGGTGTACTCCTGTAGGAGGTCAGAGATGTACTGAGGGACGGGCCAGCCCATTAAGCGAAAACAAACAATACAATCTTAAAATGAACTCTGAAATGGACTGGAAGCCAGTGGAGGGAAGCCAGCATTGGGGTGATGTGTTCATGCTTGCGTGTTCCTGTAAGCAGCCGAGCCGCAGCGTTTTGTACCAGCTGCAGGCGTGCCAGCAAGGTCTTGTTTAGGCCGGCATTAAGTGCATTACAGTAATCTAGACGCGTAGAAACAAAGGCATGAATTACACACTCAAAGTCTAAAAAGGATAAAACCTGTTTAATTTTGGACAGGAGCCTCAGGCGATAAAAACTGAACTGAACCACAGAGTTGATCTGTTTATCTAATTTAAAAGCACTGTAGATTTTGGCACCCAGATTTGTGACCATGGGTTTTGCATACGCAGGGAACCCAGGTCAACGGAAGGGACATCACCATTTGGTCCAAACACAATGACCTCCGTTTTGCTCTCATTTATGATTAAAAAGTTTAGCGCCATCCAGGCCTTTATGTCATTAAGACAGTCAACCAGGGGCATCAGAGAACTGGTGTTTTTCTTTAGGGATAGATATATTTGGGAGTCGTCCGCATAAAGGCCGCTACACACCAACCTGAGACCAAAGAACACGTACCGAAGGCGTCCCGACTTTTACGTCCGCTACGTCGCTTGCGCCCGCCTACGCCGCCCGCCTACGAACACACCGCAAAGACTTCAGTCGACGAGTGGCAATAAATGTCCTTACCAGTGGGCAGCGGTAGTGTAGACTCATCATTCAAAAGAGGCAACAGCCAATCGGAGTGATTTCTTTGGCCGACTTTCCGTGGGAGGTGTGAAAATGTGCCGTAAAGCAACGACGGTGCGGGACACCTGAGTAGGGCGCCGCGAACGCCTGACTGCCTCTGACGGCTTCTGACTCCCAAAATCGGGTGGGTGTGTCAGGGCCTTAAAGGTGGTAGGAGACACCATGTTTTTCTAAACATTAATCCAAGGGGGAGAAGGTATAAGGAAAATAAAATGGGCCCCAAAATAGAACCTTGGGGAACTCCACAGAATAGGGGGGCAGAAGAAGATGCAAATTCACCAAGCCTAACAGAGAAAGATCTCTGGGACAGATAGGACCTGAGCCACTCTAAGGCAGCGCCCCTGATACCCACACAGTGCTCTAGACCAGGGGTTCCCAAACTTTGCCATGCCAAGGACCCCATATAGCATTATCCTCTGGCGGGGACCCCCCTGTTGCAAACATTTTTTTAAATGATGTGTACAAGTGCCTCCCGATGGAGCATGCAGTGCGTTGCCACTACATTTGGGGCCTTCTGCCTGATCGAAGCTGTCACTCCGCTTTCTTTGCCTGTCATAGCCCCACTGCCTCATCTGAACACACACCCACACAACGAGACCAGTCAAGTCCGTTTGAGATGATGTACTCATCTAAAACTTGGAAAATGTCTCTTCATGTGGTCCTACCTTCCAGTGCTTTGCAAAATAATATTTCCTCAACAAAGTTGTCTTCTGAAATAAATCTAATGCTGTATGCAAGCAATTCTGCGACATTTGCTACATCCGTGCTCTCATCCAGCTGCAGAGCGAAACATTCACTAGCTCTCACTTGCTCCAAAAGCTGAGCAGATTTTCACTATCAGTAGCGGCAGCTCGATTCTGATTGGCTTGAAGGGCGGTCATGTGATTCAAAAACAAAAATATTGAAAGATTGGCATCAAAGGACGCATAGATTGATAGATATACAGTTATTAGTAACATCTAAAAAAAAAAATGTAAACTTAAAAAGAAAGAAAAAAATCTCTTTTCCCTCAAACTTTGCGTGACCCCCCTGGTGCCCCCTGGCACTCAAATAATGTTTTATTAATTTTAAAAACATATCATGAATTTTTATCTATATGTGTATATGGGTTTAGAAGAAAAGAATACATAAAATAAATGGATAAATAAATGAATGAATGAATAAATAAATGATATCATACATCCTGTTACTGCACTACAAAAAAACCTAGAAAAAATATTATATTACATTTAAAAATACAAAAATGTTGGCATTATAATATAATGTTTATATATTTTTTCCTCTGTTCTCAGCCTCTGCTGCCGGTAAAAGCTTGGCGGTGTCGGAGGAGACCGAGCGATCCATGAGAGTCTCGTGGACGCCGGCGCCGGGAAAAGTGGCGCATTATCGGCTGAAGTACTCTCCGATTGGCGGGGGGAAAGAAATGTTCCTGAAGGTCCCCGGGACCAGCAGCTCCACCGTCATGAAGCGCCTGCAGCCCACCACCACCTACACCATCACCGTGAACCCCATCTACAAGCGAGGGGAAGGAAAAGCAAGGCAAGGAGTAGGAACGACACGTACGTTTTGGTCCATAATTCAACCCTCTGACAGAACAGCACACCGCAGAAACACGAAACATCCCAAACAAGACGTTTAAACCTGAGCTCACTCTTAAAAAATGTTTGTGTAACACTTTAGATTAAGGTACACATGTTCACCATCAAGTGGTTGTTAATTAACATGCATATCAGAATCAGAAGAATCAGAAACAGATTTATTACCAGGTAGGTTTACACGTACGAGGAATTTGACTTGGTGTCGTGGTGCATACAAACAAGAATTAAAAACACAGGTAGAGAAAGAATAGTTAAAAATATGTAGTAAAATATAACATTTTTTTAGTCAAACAGAAACAGTACAAATGAACAAGACTTCACTTTAAAATAGGGAACATCATTTTGAGTTATTTTGACACAATTAACACTTATAGTAACCATATTTGTTAGGTGTTATTATGGGAGATATTGAGCAAAGCATATTAAGACCCAAACTCACGTACAACAACGTCCTTACTTACAATAAATAAGCACTAATTAGAGGGTTATTAAGGAAAAACTCTTGACTAATGGCCTAATGCTTAAGGCCTAATAAGGCATTTAATAATGACTAACAAAGAGACAATATACTGCTAATATGCATGTTACTAGTTGATGGTGAATATGTGTACCTTGATATAAAGTGTTACCAAAACTTGCAGATGACGTAGAGGTAGAAATGTTGGTCTGATTTCAAGGCTTTAGGAAACAGAGGAAGGTTCCAGGCCTGGTTTGGAGATGGTGCCTGATTGCAAACTCGTTTTTCGGGTTTCCACAGCAGTCATGCCACCTCTCACTCCCCACATATCGGTCAAACTCCAGCCCCAATTATCTAGAGTACATGGCGGGTGCTACTGGGTAGAAAGTTGTTGCAGAACCAGTAGCTCCGATATCGAAAAGTGGCTCGAACACACGTTAAATAGCCTAAACGTCACGGAGCATTAACCAGTTACAAGTACATGGTATATCATTAAATGTACCATAAATCTTGGGCTAGCATCGGTCCTACTTATAGAAAGTTGGACTAACTAATGGATGTGTTGTTATTGCTTCTGTGTGTAGTAACTTTATTTGACCTGGGTTAGGGTTAGGGTCACTATCAACGTTATGACAGTCAGGATTTAGACGTTTCCATGTTAACTTTTGGGCTTATATTGGTTCTACTTACAGAACGTATAAGACTAACTAATGGATGTGTTGTTTTCAGTTGCTAGGGTTAGGGTTAGGGTCACTTCTCAACTTTATCTGACTGCGTTTAACGTTGGAAAATGTGTTTGATTCACACAAAATCAAACTTTTAGAATCAGTATTTAGACTTTCATCTCTACTGACCTTGAGGGAGTTTTTCCTATGAAATGTCAGTATTAAGAAACACATTTTTAGGTAGGAAAATTTAAAATGTCGCTTTAACTTTTGGGCTAATATTGGTTCTCCTTGAAGAAAGTTAGACAAACTACTGGATGCATTGTTTTTGCTTCTGTGAGTAGTCATTTCAGTTGCAAGGGTTAGGGTTAGGGTCTCAACGTTATGACTTTATCTGAGTGGGTTTAACGTTGGAAAATGTGTTTGATTCCCACAAAATCAGACCTTTGTAGTCAGGATTTAATCTAAACTAACTTTTAAGGACCTTTTCCTATGAAATGTCAATCATTGTACAGGTCAGAAAACCAATGGATGTGTTTATTTGGTCTCACTAGGGTTAGGGTTAGGGTCACGTCGCAATTTTTAGACTTTATTTGTCTTTGACATACTCAGGAAAATGTATTTAAATTCCCCCAAAATCCAACCTTTCTGGTCAGGCTACGGACTCTGACCTCAACTGGCTTCCTTGCTATCTCCAAGTAAATGTCATTATTGCAAAACTAACGGAGAAACCTTGGCTTGTTGGACAATTTTCTCACTTTTTTTCTCGAGAAACGATAACACAACTCATGCTTTGTTGGACACGAACATGATTAGGTCGTCCAAGTTGCATTTTTATTCCCTTTTGTTCCAGAATTTAAGACCGACTTCCAGTTTAAACGGCTTGTTAAGATGCATATTATTTAACCCTGCAAAGAAGCACCAGCACACTAAAACCACAGTTGATAAACCCACGCTCAATCACACGCTATTATTACTAACACACGGCATGACACTGGGCTTCTTTAACCAATCAGGTTCAAGGTATTGTATTATGGACTGATGAGCTTGAATGTGGACTGGCTGACCTTCCAAACCTTTGCCAATCAATGGAGTTTTATTCAATTTTTGTTCTGCACAAGTTTGTCCTGAAGTTCTTCCCGGGTTCTTTTTATTTCAGTGTCTCCCTACAAGGCTCCCAGGAACCTTCAGACCTCAGAACCCACTAAGACCAGTTTCAGGGTCACCTGGGACCCATCTCCCGGAGAAGTGAAGGGCTACAAGGTGACCTTTCACCCCGATGGGAATGATATCGACCTGGGGGAGCTCCTAGTCGGTCCCTACGATAACACCATCGTTCTAGAGGAACTTAGGTAAGCTTTTTTCAAACTACTAGATGTTTAAATATTCTGAAAAAGGTCATGCCTTGATGAGAGAAGGGTTCCATGTTCGAAAATCAGGGACTGTGTTGTAGTCTGGACGGCAGGAATCTGAGACTTTTAAACCAGTGACGCCACGATCAGGTGACCCTTAAGCCTTTAATACTTGTGGTTAATTCAATGTCTCTTACCTTGGTGTCTATACCAGCAGCTAGGGAGGGGTAGAAGATTTCTGTGCTTTTTATTCAGAAATAACTGTATGGCTATAGTCTTTGAGCTTCTGAGAAACTAAAAGACTCAAAGTCTGGCTGACTTAAATGGCAAACAAGTTGGCAGTTCATGCAATGCCAGCTTTTGGCTATCGAACATACTTAGAAAACCTGGACTCCGCTGGAGTGAAGCGCTTTACATTTTTTACATTTAGCTTCCTGGCAGCATCGCGACGATCCACTGTCTCTTCCTGTTTTATTCTCCCTTGTCTGGACTGAGAAGGGAGGTGTAACGCCAGTTTGACTCAGACAGAATTACTCTAAAGTAGAACAACATGTGAAATGTGTTTGTTTCATGAACAACATCTGGTGAAACAGGGTCATATTATCCTGGTGTGTTTTAATGTTTGCACTTTTAAGCAAAATATTATTATGAACAACTTCATGGTGAACTCTCTAAAAAGGTTCCTGTAGATTAGTTAAAGGTCTCCTATTATGCAAAATGCACTTTTTTATGTCTTTTAAACATAAATATATGTCAGGAAATAAACCCCTCTCTCTTCTCCTCCGTACCCACTTCTCTAAAAACGGGGAACAACGGAGCTGATCCAGATTTCCTGCGTCATGACAACATTACTAAAATGTGGGCGGGCTTTGCCCCCACGGGCCAATCAGAAACGTTGCTGTCAGAAACAATGAGACTTGTTCTGGAACTAATATGGTCTGTGTTTACATTAGCATGCTAACACTCAGAGCTAACCTGTACTGGAGAGAGTGTGTGTGAAGAAGCAGGAAATCAAAAGGAACTCACCTTGTGGTGAACCTGAGAGAAAGAGTTTGAGCTCCATCCTGTTTCAGAGAGAATCCTTGATGTGGTTTGGAACATGATATGGCGTTTAGTCACAGCAGCATTTAGCTGAGTTTCTGCCGGTAGAATTCTCCTGAATGAGCTCTCGTCTCTTTTTTTTTTAGGAGACCTTCAAGTTCTGCAGGTCCAATAAAAGAAGTTATTTAACTTGACAGCCATTTGAAATACTAGGAGCTTATTTTTTCACATTATAGACATTTCGATTTATGTTTTTTTTACTTTCTTTCTTCCCTCAGGGCGGGAACGAAGTACACTGTGGCCGTGTTTGGGATGTTTGACGGAGGCGAGAGTGTTCCACTGGCGGGGGAGGAGAACACCACCCTGATGGACGATCCCGACTCTCCTCCCGTCGACACCTCCGGTAAAAGCCGATGTTTCCACCACACCAAAACTCATTCTCACACAGAGCAGCCTGCAGACCAGACGCTCTCTGATCCAAATGTGTTAGAATAATCTCCCTGGTCCCCGGCTTGAGCTTCAATCTCAGGATCCATGTATCTGTGATCCTCTCCAGAATGGAAGTAGTCATCACATACAGAATAGATTATATATCAAAACTTTGACTTTTTCTCAAAATCTCAAAATTCTGACTTTTTCAAAAAAATTATCACTTTTTCTAAAAATCTCAAAAATATGACTTTTTCTCAAAAATCATGATTTTCTCAAAATCTCAAAAATATTACTTTCTCAAAAAATCATGACTTTTTCTAAAAATCTCAAAAATATTACTTTCTCAAAAACTCTCTAAATTATGACTTTTTCAAAAAAATCAAACAATTATGACTTTTTCTCAAAATTATGACTTTTTTTTTGACAGATTAAACTGTATTATCTCATAATTGTTTGATTTTTTTGAAAAAGTCATAATTTAGAGAGTTTTTGANCAAGAACAAGATCTGAGTACTTCTACTTTTACTCAAGTACACGATCTGAGTACTTCTACTTTTACTCAAGTACACGATCTGAGTACTTCTACTTTTACTCAAGTACACGATCTGAGTACTTCTACTTTTACTCAAGTACACGATCTGAGTACTTCTACTTTTACTCAAGAACAAGATCTGAGTACTTCTACTTTTACTCAAGTACAAGATCTGAGTACTTCTACTTTTACTCAAGTACAAGATCTGAGTACTTCTACTTTTACTCAAGTACAAGATCTGAGTACTTCTACTTTTACTCAAGTACAAGATCTGAGTACTTCTACTTTTACTCAAGTACACGATCTGAGTACTTCTACTTTTACTCAAGTACACGATCTGAGTACTTCTACTTTTACTCAAGTACAAGATCTGAGTACTTCTACTTTTACTCAAGTACACGATCTGAGTACTACTACTTTTACTCAAGTACACGATCTGAGTACTTCTACTTTTACTCAAGTACAAGATCTGAGTACTTCTACTTTTACTCAAGTACACGATCTGAGTATTTCTCCCACCTCTGATATTATGAGCATCATCAATTTGGTTGAATCTTCAGATGATCTCAGCCTTAAATGCAGGATTTCTTGTTCCTCTCTACGATTATGTCCGTTTGACTGTGATTACATTTAGCAGAAAGCTGTCTACGTTAGTGGACTTTACTGAAACATCTACACTGACCATAAACAAGCTGTGCTTCAAACACGTGTCTGTGTATTCAATGTAAAGCATTTTAAAGGGAAGTTAACCAGCTAACTGCATGTTGACTTTTAACCTTTT
Source organism: Notothenia coriiceps (assembly GCF_000735185.1). Taxonomy (NCBI): domain Eukaryota; kingdom Metazoa; phylum Chordata; class Actinopteri; order Perciformes; family Nototheniidae; genus Notothenia; species Notothenia coriiceps. The sequence goes on from NW_011366913.1 coordinate 47,641, forward strand.
TGATGGTGGTTTACAGAAATCTAACAAAAATCCCGTGTAATATTATTATTATTATTATTATTATTATTATTATTATTATAACGTCAACTAATTCCAGGGCTTTTCTCACTTCACTGTCGCAGCTTTCACACTTTGTTCAAAGCATTAGCAAAGCAACAAAGCATGACGTGTAAAAGCTCAAGTTTGTGCAGCGTGTGAAGGACCGTGCCAGAACATATGGAGCTGTCAGAGGGTCTGGATCTGAGCCTGGGAATATACGAGGGTCTCTGAGAGGAACCTCGTGGAAAATGTTCCCCGGTTCTGCTCCCCATTACAGAGAAACGTTGCCCAGGGTCAGCACCTCCTCTGGGCCTCATGAGGAACATTTTCCTCACGGCATACACCCAGAATGCAGCTCTGCATCATTACATATACACAACTGAGGGGCTGGAAATCACATTTACTCAAGTATAATGGACTTTGAGAGTTTTGTTCTCATGCCACCTTCTACTTGTATTCCACCATGCTTTGCTTTAGTTATCCATTACTTTGTATATGGAGTTTTACATTCTTGATTTGAGATATCTCTACTTTATTTGAGTATTATATTTTTAAGCCACTTTCTACTTGTACTTCACGTATCAGAGCGTAATATTGCACCTTTTCACTCTTTACTTACATTTTGAGATACCTCTACTTGTTTTGAGCAATTCGTTTTCATGCCACCTTCTACTTGTATTCCACCATGTTTTGCATTAGTTATTTATTACTTTATATATTACGTTTTTCAATGTGTAAGTACTGTACTTAAGAACATTTAAGGGTACTTATTTATTTATCTCACAGTTGAAGTTACCATCATATCATAGACTGTATTCTATACGGTTGCAGGTTCATATTAGTATTCTGTTCCTCTACGGTGACGTTTCCATTTTGCCTTTGCAGACTATTTACATGCACACAAACGTATATAACCCTGCACAGGGACGGGAAAACCCCAACAAGCAGAATATGGGCTCTTTAAGATTCATGCAAATAAAAAAATATGAAGAATTTCACCATAAGAGACACTTTAAAGTTTAAAGTTTGCATAAAATGTGAATTTCTCGATGTGAATATTTGTTGGTTTTCCATTTGAAATATGATTGCATTTCTCACATCTAGTGATGTAATATTTACTCGGATAACAGTCACAGGGGACACTTTCATTCATCTGTATTGAATCTGAATGAACTTCAGTATTTCCCTGATTATACTACAGAACTTTAGAGGTAACAGAGTTTTTGTACAGTGTGGTTTTAGTACTTCTTACCTGAGTAAATGAAACCTTCTCCTCTGCATACTTGCAAGCAGAGCCGAAAGTATAGAGATAGGAAATATCTACTTTTGCATGAAAACATTAGCAGCTTTTTGGTAGAGATGTGTTTGTGGCTACGTTGTTTAAACATGTAAAACGAGAGTTGGCCAGGGAACGTGTCCAACTGTACGAATTTATAATCGTTAATGTCGACATGTCTGTGAAATGATGTGTGATTATGCTTCATATCAAACTCCAAACGAGATATGAGGTAGGTGAATAACTGCGGGCCAAGCAGCTCTGAATCATTTGTAATAATCACAATCATCTGCGTCAAACAGACAGTGACGCTAATCCCCCCCGACAGCGAATAACTCAGCGTTCTGGCTCTAATTTAAATCGAACCACTCCTGGTTTTTTAAAGGGATTTTCTTGGGAAAATAGTGAAGGTCCTCCTCCAACATGAGAGCAACATGCTAACAAAGGTATCAACTGTAGCTGTGAACATGACAGGATGTGTGATTACCTAGAAGAGCATCAGGACTGTTTGAGGCATATGATAGCTATGTGATTAACATGATGATTCAG
>NW_011366914.1:0-2938 GCF_000735185.1 Notothenia coriiceps
TGTGAGCTCTAAGGGCTAACAGCTCACGGCTGATGTTGGTTTTGTGTTTCGCATTGAAGATGACGTCACGGCTCCGCCTACACTGCGTTACTATAGTTACTACCCAGTTCCTAAAATGTAATGGAAACGCAGCATAAAGTCAGCCTGGCCTACCAAGGCCTAACTATACCGTACTAAGCCATGAGGCCCTGCAGGGGAAATGCGCCATAATACAATCTGACCTGAGATACCAATCAATCATATACCAAATTATTTCAATTACAGATTTTTTTCAGGGGGCCTATCTATATACAGTATACAAACCCCTCTGTCTTAAGAGCCTTGCAGTAGACAAGGTAAACTCGCCGAAAAGACTCAGAATTAACAGGAAATAACATCGAAACCACAGAGCCTCTTACAAGATAGACAGATGTGCAATGATGTGGACACACACACGCACACACACACACACACACACACACACACACACACACACACACACACACACACACACACACACACACACACACACACACACACACACACACACACACACACACACACACACACACACACACAGTTACCACTTGTTTGCAGGGGCAGCCATGCATAACAGCATGGAGCTGTTTAGACAGGAGGCCCAGGTGTATCCCAGACTGTGCAGCTGGATGGGGGCTCAGGCTTTAAACCTTCACTAAACACAAAAATACAAACCCCCACACACACGCATGCACACACACACACACTCTCAAAATCCCCCATCCCTTCATCAAACAGCTTACCCACTCATACCGACATCATCATGTCTGCCAGCTGCCAGACAGGCAAATAGTTACATGTACACACTCCCCCATGCCAAGGTATGTTCTTACACAGAAGCTAAGGTCGACACACCGACTCCCATCTGTATCTCTTTACCGAAGTGTAACTGATGGGTATAAAGTGAAGTTGCTTATTTTGTTTTTTTACATCATTGTCTACCTGTACCTACGTAAACATGCAAGACTGATGTATTTGTCTTTAAAAAGAAGAGACACTCAAGAGTATGAAGGATAAAAGGAAAGTAATAGGGACGATGTGTGAGTGTGATGTGTGAGGTATGCACAGATATTGTTACCACGATATTGTAATGATCCGGTTATGAAACTTTAGAGTTGTACAGTTTACATCAAAATGAAGGTCAAGTTCCAAGTGGCAGGAGCAAGGGGGGGGGGGGAGATACACCCCCACTTTATGCCCCCATTGTATGCCCTTGGCTGGATTTGCCATCACAAATGAGGGCTAAGTTGAAGATGGGTGTGGTCCAGGCAAGGATGCCATGGGAATAAAGTGGCTCAATTCTCCGTTACGGATGGTGTCATTCCATCGTAAAATGGTTTTAAATTAGAACCTACAAACATTTTTGAGGCAGAAAAAGTCAGGACTGTATTAAGTAAAAATACTCATGTTTCTGTAAGATATTTGAATGTTCTTCTCAATCCCTATGAAGTATAACCAATCCACAGAATCTCAGATATTATCACCCAACAGTCCAAAGACTGTCTGAGAGCTGCTTGGCTTTAATGATGGACAGCCTGGGCTTAAAAATAAGTTTAGAGACACTATAGGGACTAATCCTCTTCAAATTCAGCTCTCACACTCACTTTCTAAAGAGATCAAGGCCAACATGTGAGCTAAAGCTAAGGGCTAAGCCAGTCTCTGCAGTTTTAATGGAGGGCTGGCTGCAGAGGAAGGTGAGGAGGAAAGAGGTGAAACAGTGAGCAGCGAGTACAGGAGCTGCAAAAAGTTTTGACACTGTACTTCTTTCATATCCACAGCTCCTCTTTTTACTCCTCTCCTCCCACTGCCCCATCTTCCCAGCCCAGACTTCAAAGGAGTTTTCTTCTCCTCCCTGGAGGCAAATGTTCTTATCTACAACTTATCTTTGTCATAAAATAAACATAAAAAGTTGCTCTTCTCATATCAGCTCCAAATGTGTGGCCTTTTTTATTTTTCCACCAAGTTTTTTCCACATTATGCTTTTGAAGAATACTGCACATATTACAATTTGAACAAAAAAAGTTGTTGGTGCTACTAACATTGTTTGAGACACAACAATTTTGAGATCAGAAAAGGTTCCGATAAAAGCACACGCCACCAGTGTTGGGCTAGTAATAGTTATAGTTACTGCTCTCCAAAAAGTAACTAGTTACTTTATTAGTTACTAAATTATAAAAGTAACTAGTAACAAGCTACTTTACCGTAATTTTCGGACTATAAGGCGCACCTGAATATAAGCCGCAGCAGCGGCATACCACTCTCGGTTCCACTTTTACTTTTGCGCGCTACCTGTTTCACTCTTTTCCGGCCTCCAGCTTTTCCTGCTGGAACCCGCCGCTTAAAGGTGGGGGTCCGCGGACCGGCCATAGAGCCCATAGAGTTAAAGGTGTTGGCCGTTAGCTGTAAAAACCAATAGATTAGCCGCACCGTTATATAAGCCGCAGCGTCGAAAAATAGGGAAAAAGGCGCGGCTTATAGTCCGAAAATTAAGGTACTTTACTTTAAAAATAACAATAAAAATACAAATGTTTGTGTTGTTCTGTGGCACAGTAAGACAATGCTTTCTGTCCTGCGCACAGTTTACATTTGACCGTAATATTTTTTGCGTCCTTTATCCCCACAAATTGAAAATAGTGTGTGTATGTTAGCATTAGCAAGTGTTCATGTTTGTGTATTTTCCCCATAAGGCAACACCCGCCCAACTATGTTACATCCGCAGGGAGATTCGGTTCAGTTCCATCACATAATGTAACGCGGTAACGCACCCATTTAAATCATAGTACCTATAACGGCGTTACTTAATGGGAATAGGTAACTAACGCTATTAGTTACCGAAAAAAGTAGTTGCGTTACAGTAACGTGTTAGTCACAACACTGATGGTCGGTGTATTTTCGACCTTTCCAATCTAGACCAGATCTC
>NW_011366914.1:2983-7113 GCF_000735185.1 Notothenia coriiceps
TTGAATAGCACTTGAGACTCTTCGTGTTCAAAAATTTCACTGCAGGGCGATCATGTGTGCAAGAATGTGATCGTGCCATCTCCTTTCTACAGTCCTAACCCAACATGTGTTCAAAGCTCAAGGCCGCGAAATCAGGCCCTTGGTGGATTTAATTTCGGCCCGAAGGATCATTTCTATTGTACTAATTAGATCGTCGCGTATATTGCAGCGCACACCCTTCACTCCATCCTGAGGGTGCTCCTTCCCGTCAGAGGCCTGCAGCCAAACATTGATGACTTGCAGGCCCAAGATGAGATGGCCAAGTATGCTGAACTAGGCAACACAGAGCAGCAGCACTGAGTTTAATGGATGTTTCCTTCTGCACCTTTTCTCTCTCACGACAACAGGGCGTGTCTTGGTTTCTCTTTGAGGGAATAGGTTTGTTGAAAGCTGTTGTTATGGCCTGTGGAAAAATGTACTCATAAGAAATGACTCCTGGAAAAGCTGCAGATAGAGCCATAAGAAATGAATCGCAGCTGATTATTAATGTTGTTTTATAGGCAATCATTTAAGCTTTGTTAGTTCAGGTTTAATATGTGGCAATAAGTTCAATTTCAATAAGTTCTGCCATAAACGTTGAACCAGTCCGGCCCTCGACTAGTACAGATTTTTTTATTTTGGCCCACTGTGTATTTGAGTTTGACACCCCTGGTCTAACCCCTCAATTCCACCGGGTCCGGCTGCGCCGCGGTTTTGGTCCGGCCTCCTCCGGCGTCATACCCTACGGGGCGGGTTTCAGAAGCATTTCAGAAGCGGAGCGTCTTGCCTGCCGGCTCGCAGTTTTTGTTGATTTGGGCATATTTCCTGGACAGACTACTTTGTACAGACAAAGTTAATAATAATTGCGATATTCCAGTTATAAATGACATGAATCAAAAATGTGTTGTATTTTAGTGGTAAAAAATGCATTCATCATCAAAATGATTCTATATATAATGGACACATTGCCTGTAAACCGGAGGAGAACGCTGGCATTGCTCCTCCTACTTGAAAGACTACGGAGGGATAGGGTCTGAAAAATTAGTTCATTTTGGGGATGGGCCGGATGCTCTGACCGGTCCACTTCCTGCAACGCCTCGCGTCGAAAAATAGACTTGAATCCTATTTAGAGTGGAGCCCAGCTTCTGGGATGCTTCTGAGCCGTAACGCGATGCGTCTGGTGGAATAGCACCCATTGACTAGAGTGGCCGCGCACTTTGCGAACGCCGCGGCGCAGACGGACCCGGTGGAATCTAGGGGTAAGCCTCCTCTAGACTAGTGCCTCTGTGTTGGCTGGACTTTCTGTTGACTAGTTTAAATTCTCCACTCTGCAAACAATCAACCTTCAACCATTGGTCTTTTGTCCCTTGATTGAACCCCCGCTACAGAAAATGCACCTCTTTCTCCAAGAAGAAATATAAAAATCTTCAAAAGAAAAGGCTTCAAAATATGGATAATGTAAGAGAATAAATGATCATCTGCATAAAATCTACCCGGTGGAAGAAATACAGGTAAAGTCTGCTAAATTGGAATTCACGTGTATAACTGGACATCTTAGCAAATGCATTTTAAAAAAGGTATTAAAAAGGGACTGCGAAGAATCTCCGGTAAACTACGGGATTGCGTATTGAAGCCTACCGCGGGAAATGGTGCAGATATCTTCCCCATGAATGCTCTCCACTTTAGAGTAATGGGATACGATGGTTGAACTTAAGATGCACTTGTGCCCGGCACTGCATGACAACGTAGCCTTTCTAACATCCAACTGTCCGATAAGAATGCATGTTCATGTTGCATGTGTGGTGGAGGGAGAAGAATTCATTAGGCTTTATGGTTCTGTGTCATGCATATTAAAGGAAGGGTGAATGAGAGAGTGTGTGTCTCACATTATTGGACATACATGTGCATACACACACTCTGAATGATAAGGTTTGTTCTATAAGGCAATTGTTTCTTCTCAGATGAAATGCACAGGAGAAACATCCTAACCTTTTTTAATGAGATTCTAAATATTCACGTTTAAAAAAAAATTAGTAACGAATAAATAACTGTATGTAAAATGCACAGGATCTTTAATATCCTCCGCTCTCGTGTCTCAAGTGCCGGTGTTGGGCTCACAGCCAAAGACACAGAGAGTGGTGGAAACTCATTACTTAATAACCTTCTGGTAAGAAATGAAGAAATCTGCAAGTTTAAACCAAAGTTGTGTTATTTAAGAGAGTCAAAGCATTTAACAGAATCAATCTATTCCAGCTGGAAGAGTCCTGCACTAATAATGTAGTACAAGGATCTAGCCAAGTTACAGCAGAAAAGCAATCCCTTTATACAGGGAAACACAAGGTCTCAGCCAATCACATACAGGCTATTCAAATGGTGGCTGGATGAGGTCTATTGATTGGTGGCACTACGATGTAACAATGCATACATGGTGATTACATTACCTAATAATTTCCTGACAATGGTAAACTGTGAGGAAATCAACCCAAGGCCTTATTACAGACTTACAGTATGATTCAATACAGAGCAGAGACAGAAACGCACTGCCGTCCCACAGACAATATGCTGATACAGCGCTAAAAAAACAACATTCTAAAGAAGTTCAGATTGTAGCTTGGCAACGTAAAGCTCAACCTGCCTTAGCACAACGGAAAAGTTGGCAGAAGTAGATTTCCAGTATCCTCAAAAACAACACCATATGTCTCTGCACAATCACACATCTCTGTCCCTCCTGTCTTTCATCCCTGCAGAGAGCCAAACATCTGTTCGTCCATCCAGCTCAGTCGTTTTTCATATTTACAATTCAGTCACCCACGCATTCAACCATTCATCCACTCTTCTCAGACTGCCTTCACACACAACAACAACAAAACCCAGAAAAACACACACTGACGATAGATGAATTAAACACACATTCGTATTTATCGAAGTTTCTATTCGAACAGATAACTACATCAAAACAGCAATTGAACCACTCATTCTTCAACTCTGTGTTAAAGAGGACATATTGTGCTGATTTTCAGGTTTTATAGTATGTTTTAGTGTCTCTACTGTGACATGTCTCCATGCTTTAATGTGCAATTATTATTTAGCGTGTGGGTTAGAAACTAACTCTGGAGGGAACACAGGGATTTTAGCCATCGTAGACCATTTACATGCACACAAACCTATAGACAGTTGGGGCTCCAGAGTATGTTTGTTGGGTAATCTATGGTAGGGCTAACCCATACAGTGGTGGGGCTCAACTCAGTATTTGTAATGTAATTACATACACGCTCCCCTTGACAGTGAAACGCCACGCGTGAGGTTTAGATTATTTCCCTGTCTCAATCCAAATTGAACTGTATGAAATAAAAAGGGCGACCTGGAGCCAGTCCTGCAATTTCCCCACAGGTGAAAGAGTTGACACGCTGAAAACCCAACCCCTGCAGGGGGGTCTGGGGGGATTCTCCCTCAGGAGGTTTTTTGAAATACTAACATGAAATACACATTCTGGTACTCTCTTGAGAAGAAAAATAAATAAATCTATTACTCCACGACATATATTTAAAAAAATGAATGCCATTTTAGTTTTTTGTTACTTTGTTCTGAAAGCTGAACCTGCTGCTCCTCACAAAGAGAAGAGGGGAGAGGCTGTGTGAATTACTTTACTTTGTGGATAAGGGTGGATAGCCCCCATTGTTCTGTGTGTCAAAATGAAAGACAGCCCACACACCTATCAATCATCAAACTGCGGGGTCTTATTTCATTACGTGTTGATTTCTATCAACACGTCATGTTGTATCGATGTATAGAGAGATGTACTGCAGACTACAGCAAAAGTATTCTCCGTCGGGACTTCCTGCAACAACACCACGCCGTTATCTTGATTCTGATTGGCCAGAAGACATTATCAAAGATGTTCTATTGAGAAGACGATCACTACGTGACAAAAGTTTTCAAAACCGTTTCTAGTCTTCGGTATTTCCAGACAAGTGGCTACTGAAATCAATCTTACTAACTGCTGTCTGTGTGATTTACTCCGCGCAAGTTGGCGGACTTTATTTTGCTTACTTTAACATCATTTTTCATGGTGGGGCTAAGCCATTTCGTGGTATGGCTGTAGCCTACCTCAG
>NW_011366915.1:0-3057 GCF_000735185.1 Notothenia coriiceps
ACACACACACGCACGCACGCACGCACGCACGCACGCACGCACGCACACACACACACACACACACACACACACACACACACACACACACACACACACACACACACTCTCTCTCTCTCTCTCTCCCTGTCCTTGTATTCTGGATGGTCTCGGTCTTCTCCTTTGCCCCCCACCATGAATCACGTTGAATGCTGTAGGCTGCACGCTACTCACACATGAATATGCATCTGTCCGCTCCTGTTAAAACGTACTTAATAAATTCAGTATGCATCATTTCCACAGCACTAATCGCATCAGTAAAAGTGACGTTGTGCTTCGCAGGTGTGGCCTTATTGGTAGGCTTTGATGTGAAATATCAGCAGGAAGTGTTACATTAGTTTACATTAGCTAAACAATGATTTGAAAAACTCAAAGGTAAACCAAATGGGTAATATCTGTGAATAAAATCATGATTTGTGATAACAAATTGAGTTTGCTTTTGTTAAAAAGAAACATTGCCTCATAAGAGTCATCAGGTCTCTGGGAGGAAAGAGATTTTTCACAGTGGATTAGCAGGTTTAAAGCTGCTGTTTCAACACATTTGACCAAACTCCTCTTCCTCATACATGTTTACTCATTACATATCTTTTCACATGTGAACAGACATGATTCCGTCAGCTGCTTGCACCAACATGAGCAGTGAAAAAGTGAGGTGTAGTAAAGGCCTTCCACTGACAGCGAGGCCTCTCATTGGCCGACCCTCTGTTGCTCAGTGGAGAACATCAGGGTCATCTCATCGTCCTGATCGGAGATCTCGTCTCTTTCAGTTTTTTGTGCTTTCAGTCTCTCCCTCCCTCCCACTGCCCCCCCCCCTGATCTTGTCAGCTGATCTGTTAGCCTTCCCTGTTCCTCCTGTTGTTTCTTCCTCAGTGCCGAGCCCCTAATCAACGCAGTGCGCCGCTAATGACCCACAAAAACACAATAACAAACGCCTGCTTCTCATATGCATATTTAATGGAGACAGCTGAACAAATTACATATTTATGGATTATAAGATCAGGAGGGGAAGGAGAATGGGGGTGTGTGATGCCATTAGCTATGCAGGCAGGTACGAGGGTCCCATCTGCACCAGCATCTGTACAACAGGGGGGGCCCTGGGGGCCTGTGAGGTGGAAACGCCTGTTACCACCAACAGTAAGAAGTACTTTGTTGTTAACAGGACAAACTACACAACTGACTTGTAACCTCCTTGAGTGTATTCAAGTTTTCAGAATGGAGCTATGTGCTGCAAAATAACTTTGTTAAAGTGTGTGTGGAATACTAAGCCACGATTCATTATTTTATTACAGGACGTGTCACTGCTCACCAGAACTCGACCACACGTTTCCAATCTTGGATTTAATGGATGTTATCAGTGGTTATCAGCCTCACAGATGTTTGCCAGAAGAGGCCTGCAACACCAACAAGTAGTTTTATCATGTTTTAACTCCTGGAGATAGAGTACAAGAAGACACAAGTTTAGGGGTTATGGAAAGAATAAAGAGGTTTTTAATTCAACAATCCCTCTTAGCTGAGATGTAACTCAAATCAAGGAAAGGAAAACATAAGAGCGCCCTCAGTGTAAGGATGCTCAGCTGGTTAAATGGAAATATAACATTAATGTAATTGAACATAAGCAGCAAAGCCTTCACAAAACTTGGATAACTGTCAATATTGTTAAGAATCTTTCAGAAATAAATATTTGGTATGGATTACAGGGTCAAGATGCATTCAAAGCGATGGGAACGATTCAGGTCCGGAAACACACCTGTTATCCCCTTGTGGTCCAGTGCCCTCTTATTATTACATCACTGTTTTGCTGATTCCCTCCCTAACATCCCACAACCCCCCTGAGTCCCTAACACAGAAACAAGCTCAAGATGTCTTTAACTACACAGAATAAACAGGCTTGTTACTCAGAAAGCACAGAGTCTGGGTGGGAAGAGGGGGGCCTCCTCCTCAGTATTCAGAGTGGATTACTGCTCGTGTCTCCCAGAGCTACCGGCCCATTAAAACACTCACACTCACAGGACGGCCCTGAGACTTAACCCTTGTAAATTAGTGGTAAAAGCCGACGTCATCAGGGATCATTAAATGGTGGGGATCAGTCAGGACCTCAGACCAGAACACTCTGTGTGCTTGGTCATTTTGATGTGATACTCTGAGTTTGAGTTCAGTTCACTTTATGCCTTGAAGTGTCAGTTACGACTCTGCTGTGGTCCCATTTTATTTCAGTCTGTCTTTACATCGCTGCTGTAAGACTCCTAACTGCTGAAATTCGATCTTAAAGGAGCTTCGTAATTACTAAACATTTAATTGTTTTTTATGCTGATTAAACCCCACGCATGTTTCCAGGATCAGTCTGACCTTTTGAATCACGGGTCATATTCTGCAGAAAAGGTGGAAGTACTGTCACTTACTTTTGCAGACACCAAAATACATGACGTTGATCTAATACTCACATTCATTATATATGTTGAATAAATAGAGATTGTCTTTGCAATGGTACTAAATTAAAAAATTTAAAAAACTGTCTTATACATAAATTGCTATTTATTTAAAATGACAAGTTCAAGGAACTGCCTTGTCACTTTGATCATACATGGAAGTGGAGCCTATAGCTTTCATTTAAAAAAATGTTTTTTCAATAAATAAATCTCATTCATATTTACATAACATTACATACATTGATTATAACACTGAAATGGTAACAAAAAACGCAAATGATTAGCAATAATATCCAATAAATGTCAGTCACCCAAAATTACGTCATTGGTGTTACTGCTACACAAAACGCTTTTATTTTTTAAATAATGTACTGTCTCTGAAGTGCTTCCTGTAACAAGAGATCCTTTGAGGCAGTGCAGTGGACAAAGACATAAGGAAAGTCAGATACTTCTTACTTTGTTTGTTAAAGGTGTCATTTTATCTTCAAATGTTAGGTACGTCTTTCAAGTCTGTCATTAGTGTTACTCATTGCATAGCCCTAGGGGTGAACATTTGAATGGGAAAATGTATTGTATTGAAGAGTTAAACGATTTT
>NW_011366916.1:0-6067 GCF_000735185.1 Notothenia coriiceps
AAGGGGGCGGGGCGAGTGTCTGAGGATTTCATCGAAGGATGGTCTGGTGGTTCCTCGGTTATCGCTCCTCCGTTATCGCTCCTCGCTCCTCGACCCTCGGTCCTCCGGCAAAAATAAGGCCACTTGGACGCTACTCAAGATGGCGCAGACAAATCAACTTCCGGTGAGACCGAGACCGAAGAGCGAGGAAATGAAAAATAAGAGAAGTGAAACGCAGCCTATAGAGTGGCGAAGTCCCTCCCTTTCCGGGGGAGCTCCATGGGACCTTATTTCGGAAAAAGTATGTATTGAAGTCAATGGAGAGAGAAAGATTATCTTTCGATCCCGTTTGAATTGTGCCATGAATTACACATATGATGTTTGTCAATTTAAAAGATCATTTTGCAAGTCAAAAAAGTAACAATGTGTCGTAAAACTGTGAAGTAACACTTGTTTTGTGTGAAACCGCTCAATGAACTACATCTCCCGTCTCGCAGACTCGCACCACACACCAAGACGGCCGTCAGGTTGGCACATTTCACTTCTTTCTTTCAGAATGAGGCGAAAAGTATTAAAAGAGGTGAAAATCACTACTCTGGGCATGTTGAGAGCTGTACATACACAAAAGGGGAGTTAGTCGGTTCCGTAAGAGCCAGCATGCGAGACCGGGATTCTGGGATATGTAGTCTTTCTAGTTGGGTATTTTTCATATTCTTATATTTCAATAGTTTTTAGACAAACTGTGACATTTTTGACATGAAAATTATTTTTTAAGATTGACAAACATCATACAGTCCTTAAACGCAACCGAGTTCCCGGTAGTTGTTAAGTGGGTCAGTTGCGAAAGAACACAAAAACCAACATACATATAATGTTTTATTTTAAAAGAGTTTCACATATAACAGAATTTCTGAGGATAAGCAGATTGTTTCCAGTGACTGCATGACATCTGAACAGCTGTGACCACACTCACAGATGGAAACCTGGAAAGGTAGTTTCTGTGTGAAACTAAATCAAACTGAAAGATTTATAAAATGTCTACTTCACTATGTCTATAAAAGCGTCTTTGAGCACCTGTAAAAGCGCTAACTAATTAAAATCTATTATTATTATCACTTTTAAAAATCCATAACAAATTGACAATAATTGATCTGCTGGGAAACAACCATCAAATTGTTTAATTAAAAGTTGAAAAGTACTTTTTTCAGTCAATTTCTTGAGAGAGATTATCTTTACCAGTCAAGTTTAGTAATTTGATGAGCGAAGACTGAACAATCTCACTGGTGGTGCATTCAGGGACTCTCCAACGACTGACATTTCAGTATTTGTTTTACTTTTACACAATGACAACTGTGCAAACGCTACTCTCGTCTGAAAAAGAAACTTTAGATGTAGTAGAAAGTTCTAAAATGACAATAGCAGATATCAGTTTTCAAGGTTGAAATTAAACGTACACTGCTTTGCAACTTCAGACCTTGAATGTTCAGATGTCCCACAATCATTGAATACCCCAAACACATTTCCCAATAGAGGAAAACGTAACATTGACAGTGGAACAAATGTGTGTGTGATGCAAGAGATGAAGCCAGTCCTTCATCCACCATGATGAACAAACCGCTGCGGCGCCACCTGCAGGCGGAGACGCTTCATTACAGTCTTTTGAATCTTTGGCCGTTTCTCAATGTCGAGTAAAGCTGCTGCAGAGCCACTATTTCAAGTACACTACGTCATCAAGTGGCGCCGAAGGACTGTTTAAATGCCCAGCATTCGGCCCCACTCGATGACATAGTATACTTGAAATAGTGGCTCTGCAGCAGCTTTACTCGACATTGAGAAACGGCCTTTGTATTCCCGTCCAGCTGCTCGTCGTTCTTCTTCAGGTGTTTTAGTGTCCCTGAAAGCTTTGGCTCTGCAGCTCTCGAGGGGGCAGCTTCCTGCGGTCTTTCCCGGCGTTCCTCTTCCTTTTCTTGCTCAGGAAGTTGTCCAGTTTTCCGGTCTTCTTCAGCTCCTGGTATTTCTCAGCCAGCTGCAGCTTCTTCTTCTCAGCTGGAGCAGAACAACAAAGAGGAGTTTCAGTAAATGAAGCATCCACTAATCCAACACTTGTTACGCTCAAAGATATTAGTAATTCATCAAATATCCAAGGCTATATTATTATTATTATTATGTTGATTATATGTATTTATTTGAAAGATTTCCATACTTCTATTTCTAATGCTCGGAGTCACTGAGGTCATTTTGTTTAACATTCTTCCTATTTATAATATTTTATTTAACAAAAACAAGTTTTAGAATGGCTAAATATTTGGTATTTACTGCAAACAATTTTACCGTTATTCTATAAAATGTTAATATCTTTGTACATTATTTATGCCTTTTCAAAATCAGCAAGGTTTCTGCTGTTAAATCTTATTTTAGTTATTCTTTTAAGTGCAGTCTGTATATTAAAAAGGCAATGCTGCAACTAAGGACTATTTTCATTCATGTTTGTCATTTAAAACATGTTTTATTAATCTTTTAATAAATAAAATGTCTTATTTCTCAGAGCTCAAGGCCACATGTTATTTTGTCAATAACAAATACATTTATTCAGTTTATAATGATATAAAATTGGATTTTTGAGTTATAAATTACTCCAGAGCCCAGTCTGCTCTGAAATAAAAACTTCAAATACATTGTTGAATAGCAAGAAAAACCTAGTTCCAGCTGTTAGTGGTGTAAATGAAAACCTCAGGTGTAAACAGAAACAGTTATTATTGTAATGAAGTCTCTCTTACAGTTCTTGAGGAAGAACGGTCGGTCGCCCTGACTCGCTCTCTCTCTCTGCTGCCTCTTGAACTGCAGCTCTCTCTCTCTCTGCTCCTCTTGACTCTTCCTCGCTCGCTCCTGGTTCTCCTGCAGAGAGAGAGACACCGATCAAACATTTAACAACTAGAACTTTTAATTCGCTTTTATTGTGAAACACCAGCCAAGAAGAGTTGAGTTTCTTTATAGGCAAATTAACATCGATCTAATAATAGGTCAACTGAGAGGACAGTCTGACACGACTGCTTTTAAGGATGGAGTTACTGTTGTGGATGTTAATGTTGATTTGTGCAAAATGTCTTACCATAAAAAGACCTTACAATAACTTCTAATGGTGGGTTTAAACCAGCGGTGAGCGCATTTGACTTGATGAAACCCTTTGTGTGTCAGACTCACCATCCTCTTCAGGAGGAACTGCAGCTTCTCCTTCTTCTGGACGTTGGTCGGCTTCATCCTCTTCAGTTGCTTCTTGACGATCTGCAGACAAACAACACCATGACTTTGAGTCTCACGTCGTGCCGAGAAACAGGTTCTACGACAGTTTGAAGGACGTGCTCTAACAGCAGGAACTAAATCAGTGTGATCATGAAGCTCTCTCACCTCCTTCTCTCTCTGTTTGATGTCATTGATGAATTTATACGTCTCCACAAAAATCTCCGGTTTGTATTCTCCAGACAGGTCGTCAAACCGAGGGTCTCTTGACGTCTGAGTAACATAAGAAAAGGACAGAAACAGATTGATTAAAGTATTCATAATAACACAGACTGAATGCAATCTGCAGGTTTCCTATACTCACCGGTTTCTTGGCGGAGACGACCTTACGGAGGAACGGAGCTCGTCTCTTGGCTGAAATCTCCATCGGTCTGAAACACATACAAACAAACACACTCTTAAAACCAACTGGGAATAAATTAAAGGGGACCTATCATGCAAAATGCACTTTTTGATGTCTTTTATAGATAAATACGTGTCCCCGGTGTGTCGGGGAACTCACGAAGTGTCAGAAAGTAAAACCCTCTCTCTTTTCCTCCGTACCCAAATCTTTAAAAGGGGGAACAACGGAGCTGATCCAGATTTGAGTCCGATATGACATAATATCTGAAATGTGGACCCACGAGCCTATCAGAAACGTTGCTATCAGAAACAATGCCCGACTGTTTTGGACGTAATATGGTCGGTGTTTACATTAGCATCGCTAACACTCAGAGCTAACCTGTACTGGAGAGCATGTGTGTGAAGAAGCAGGAGATAAAAAGGAACTCACCTTGTGGTATAACCGGCAAGAGAGAAAGCCTTTGAGCTCCATACTGTTTCAGAAATAATCCTTGATAATCCATGATATGGCGTTTCATCACGGCAGTATTTAGCTTAGACAGTAGCTGCCGGGTCCCGCATGAGCTCAGACCCCTCCTTTTTAATTTTGTATCCATAATTTGATAAAATCAGCAGTTTAGAAACAGGAAGTGAAATAGAGGGATATGAGGCATGGCTAGAATGGGTGATCTGTTTGGTATTTTGAGCAAAACACTTAATAGACATGTTTTTTATATATTTTTATATATCTGAGACCTATGCTATTGCCTAAAAATAGCATGATAGGTGACCTTTAAAATAAAAACTAATTTAGAAACGTTTATAAAATAAAGAAAAGAGAAATATCTGCAAGAAATATAAATATACACAAGTACGCAAACAAATCCTAAATTGGGATCAATAAAGTACATCTTATCTTAACTTACAGCAAATATATATATATTACAAATGACTCAATGAGATGCGCCGTATATTAGAATTTGAAGTGAAAGTTGTGCTGTTTTAAGGAGGTACTGTTTTACAGAAATGTGCAATATATACAAAGCATTGGAAAGCTTTATAGTATTAAAATGAACAAGATGTGCGTTGCTTTGATGAATAAATGTTCCTTTAATTGTTAAAGTGTGATATCCTTCTAGCTGCTCAAACGATGCATCTATCGCTCTATTGGTGTATGGGTCAGAGTAAACACTAAATGTTGTGAAACTCTTCAGTCAGCAGCAGTTATGAGCTGTATTTAGGTTATTAAATGTGTGTGTGATGTGTGTGCAGGGCTGAAGGAGTCGACGGAGCAGCTGGTGAAGAAGAAGTTGGAGGGGAAGGAAACCCTGACGCCGTGGGAGGGCTTCCTGGAGAAGAAGAAGGAGAAGAAGAAGCAGAAGAAAACTAAGAAGAAGGAGGTGAGTCGACCTGCCGACACACAACTGGAATCAAAGACGGTTAAACACCTGAACTTTAGAAAGAACATTCATCTGTTTGCAACTCATATATATCAATATTCCAATTACTTGTATATAGACTGTATCTGTGTTATTGTGTCGCACTGTTGGAGGAGCCTGTGGCCTCAGATTTTCATCGTCATAACTACACTGTAGCTATGACGATACACGCATGACGATAAAAGCCTTGAATCTCCTTGAAAAGTTAGATACTCTCAGTATATTAGAAATAAGGCGGTTTCAATTTCCTTATTTTTAGTAACTTCCTTACCAGTTGTCATTATATGGTCTTCGCTTTTCTAGCACTGACTGAAATAATCCTCAGTCACAACTCGGCGAATCAGAAAGCAGCAAATCTGTCAGAACTACTTTAGGAACTCAACTCCTAACAACATTTCAGTTTCCCCTAATTGTGTCTATCGTAGTTTTCTTCATCAGTTTTATACATTTCCTCTCCTCAGGGCGAGGAGGAAGAGGAGGCTCTCAGTGACGACGAGCTTCCTCCAGACGTCGATCTCAACGACCCGTTCTTCGCCGAGGAGCTCAACGCTGCAGGTAATCAAAACGTATAAATTACATTAAAAAATACGTCTATCAAAAAAGGGTTTTGTAGTTTGCAGTTGATTTACAAAGAGTGTGTTTATACGTGTGTGTGTGTGTGTGTGTGTGTGTGTGTGTGTGTGTGTGTGTGTGTGTGTGTGTGTGTGTGTGTGTGTGTGTGTGTGTTAGTTATTACCTTAGGACGCTATAAGAGATGACTTCTTGAATGTATTTAGTTTCTAAGAGAAGATGGAACTTTATTGATCCGAACTAGGGACATGTGTGTGTTGCAGCAGCATAACATAAAGCAGGTGATACTTAGGACCAGAGGTGTCACAATATACCCGTACTGTTGATACAAATCATATTTAATATAAAATAAAATTGTTTTATCATGTTACTGATCCATCGGATAATAAATATATACGCTTTTGTATAGTTCAGGATTCTTACGTTCATTAAAAACCTGGAAAAGTCATGGAAATTCAAAA
>NW_011366916.1:6104-8718 GCF_000735185.1 Notothenia coriiceps
AACACACACACACACACACACACACACACACACACACACACACACACACACACACACACACACACACACACACACACACACACACACACAGACTCCACACACACCACATATTTGTATTATAATATTTGTCATTCATATCTGAGCTGCAGCAGTAATCCAGCCCTCTTTATGTACTAGTATTTGTTCTTATTATTTTCTTACACATTACATTACATCTTGTCTCACATGCATGATGAGAAACGATGTCTCTGTTGCTTGGTTACTCGTTGTCTTCGGTAAAGGGCAGCTGGTGAAAAATCTGGAAAAATAAATCCATGTTTCTGATCGGATTTAAGTCAATCTGTGATGTATCCTTTCGCCTCATGTAAGTATCTGAATATCTATATACGTGTGTGTGTGTGTGTGTGTGTGTGTGTGTGTGTGTGTGTGTGTTTTAATCTTATGCTATTTTGTTTTCTTTGCCAAACATGTTGAAAGATGTCTGAACATGATATCACAAAGCCAACATCCGGCCACTTTTTAATCAGGATTTGAATTAAAACACTGAAACGGGTCAGTAAAATGTAAATTCGGGAACTGCATGAGTTCAGCCGTAATTGTTACGTTCTACACTGATATTATCGTACAAAAGAGGCCAAATCAGTACATCCCTCTGACGATACAGAGTTAATATCTCTGTTAAATAACTTGTGACAATAGTGACGATCCCCTTTATTCAAGGTTCCCCGGATATACAACGAACCAGACCTTTCTGCCTGGTAACAACTCAAAGAACCCACAACACCAAAAGAAAATCCAGAACTTAAATACATGCAGAACTAATGAAAGGAAAGGACACAGCTGGGCAGGAAAAACACTTCAGGTGAACAGAAAAGGAAGGAAACACAGAGACAGGAAGTAGACAAGTCAAAAGACAGGGGGTTTTCAAAATAAAAGCTACCTTGTCTATGCTTCGGTTTCCACTTTGTTTTAGTTTGGCATTCAACACCTTGCATCACACCATGTTCACACATCCACACCTACACTACTGATCTTACTAACTTCACTTAACACACGCCATGATGGTAGCTCTTTTTGGTTGGTTGAATTCGTTATAATAAATATCTTTTTTTATATCGTGTTCTTTCCACGTTATTTGTTATGGCCAAGAGCCAGGCCATGACACCGTGACAGACAGATTGTGACAGCATGACATGTATCCACATTAATACTTATTCTCTTCTGATCCTCCTCTCACTGATTTCCCATATCCAGAACCTGCAACTAATCCTCAATGAAACCTGTTATACCATACGCTACATGATATTAAAGTAATATCGTATCGCATTATTTAACATCAATTAACCTCTCCGCCGCCTGCGCTTACTTCCTCCTCTCAGTGCTCCTATCACTGTTTGGTCTTTGTTATGGTAGTTTCCCTCTGACACGGTCATGCGCTCTGCTGTCATTGGCTAAAGCTAACCACAAATAGAGTAAAGCAGCGCTAACCCCATGCAAAAAGGAAAAGGGCCTTTCAATCTCCAAATAAATAAATATATTCTGCCAGGAGAGCCTGAGAGCAGGTTAGGATCTGTTTGAATATGCATCACTAGGTAGAGACCAAATCCAGAGGCACTTTGCACCGAGCATCCTGAACCAAGCAGGACACACACACACACACACACACACACACACACACACACACACACACACACACACACACACACACACACACACACACACACACACACACACACACACACACAGCGAGTCTCCAAAACATCAGCCCCTCGCAGGACAGAAAGGAACCTGCAGTTTGTACGAGACTGAAATGCCATAAAGTTCCCCGGCTCAGAGCGTTACGGTGAGGAAAACACAGCGCGGACAGAATGAGAAACAGAAAAAGATAAAAACAGAAACAGTCGTCCTCGTTGAGAGCGGCCATGTTTGGTTTTTAATGAGCAAGAAACACTCAGACTTTGCTCCGTGAAGAAAAGACACAGAAACTGAAGAAACACACACACACACACACACACACACACACACACACACACACACACACACACACACACACACAGACTCCACACACACCACATATTTGTATTATAATATTTGTCATTCATATCTGAGCTGCAGCAGTAATCCAGCCCTCTTT
Source organism: Notothenia coriiceps (assembly GCF_000735185.1). Lineage (NCBI taxonomy): Eukaryota > Metazoa > Chordata > Actinopteri > Perciformes > Nototheniidae > Notothenia > Notothenia coriiceps. Next base: position 8,239 of record NW_011366916.1, read on the forward strand.
ATGTACTAGTATTTGTTCTTATTATTTTCTTACACATTACATTACATCTTGTCTCACATGCATGATGAGAAACGATGTCTCTGTTGCTTGGTTACTCGTTGTCTTCGGTAAAGGGCAGCTGGTGAAAAATCTGGAAAAATAAATCCATGTTTCTGATCGGATTTAAGTCAATCTGTGATGTATCCTTTCGCCTCATGTAAGTATCTGAATATCTATATACGTGTGTGTGTGTGTGTGTGTGTGTGTGTGTGTGTGTGTGTGTGTGTGTGTAGGCGGAGATGGCCCTGCTGATGGAGGACGACGATGACGAGTCGAAACACAAACACTTCAACTACGACAAGATCGTGGAGGAGCAGAACCTGAGCAAGCAGAAGAAGAAGAAGCTGCTGAAGAAGAAGGGCGAGGAGAAGCTGGAGGGAGACGAGTTCCAGGTCTGTTTAGAGATTTCATCGTGGGGTGGGATGTAGGGATGCATTCCGG
>NW_011366917.1:0-28469 GCF_000735185.1 Notothenia coriiceps
TTTAGTCGACTAAATCTTGACTAAAATATTTACTGTTTTAGTCGACTAAAATAAGACTAAAATGCTCAGACTTTTAGTCGACTAAAACTTGACTAAATAAAAACAGGATGAAGGTGACTAAATATGACTAAAACTAAAAAGGAAATTTAACACAGGACTAAGACAAAAACTAAATAAAAAAATAGCTGAAGAAATTAACACTAGTAGGGAGGGACTTCCACAGGTCGGCTGAATGCTGATTGGAAGGTCGTGTTGCCAAGAGACTCTATCTGAGTCTGCACACCAACCAAAGAGAACCAAGTCTAAACCATGGTATCTCTTCAGCTAGTCTTGACCAATCATAAATGTACGGGCAACGCCCTGTGTAATAAAATGTATTGTCGCACAAGGTTCGAGGCTCTTTACGGATTTGGTGGTTACAGATTATAGCTTTGCTGCCTGTGATTTCCAAGACGTGATGAGTCCTTGTCAAGTGATATATATATTTTGCTCTCTTTACAATAAATAGTTAAACTTAGAAGTTGTCTGTCTTTTCTGGAATTCTGAACCCAACAGTTGACACAGGCCGGCAGCTGGTGAGTATTTCAGGGTAATTTTGCTAACACAGATTAGTTCAGATAAGATGAAACAAAATCATGAAAAATCATCTCCGACACTTCACATGTCAATGTCCATTTATTGGTCCAAACTAACACCTAGATTTAATTGTGAAGATCCCATATTGTAACATGAGTTTATTTTTTTTTAATTAGCAGGTCTAGGTGCTCTATAAATTCTGTAAAAGTAAAGAAATATGAGCCATTAAAACCACATAATGTATAAATATAGCCGTAGTCTACAGAACGTCACCCGTTCTTATAGCCATCTCAATTTTGGCAGTGAAGACATCATCATACACCTGTGCAATCCAATTTTTTTTGCTAAAAGCTTAAATGTGAGTGGTGCTGAGCCCTTGTGATGCAGCAGAGCAGATACCTGGCAGCTAGCAAACAGGATATTAACGCAATATTGTGTGCATTTATTTGGATACAAGTTAGCATGGATGGCTCACATCACAACAGTGTAACGCAGCGTCCACACGGCAACGTGCATTGAAGCTTGCCGGCGGGCATGTCTGAAACTCGACCAACAACCAATATCATGAATCTCCCGCCCCGGGCACACAAGCACACGGTTTCATTGGCTAGAGCTTGTACTGGCATATGATTTGATTGGCTGACGCTTCCGTCGAAGCTTCAAAAGTTGAACATTGCTCAACTTTTGAAGCGAGCATCGCAAGCATCGCGAGCAAAGCGAAGTGACGGAACCACAATGCAGTTCGGCAAAACGTGACGTCACCCCATTCAAATTGAATGGGCAGAAGCGTTGTGTGGACGGGCCGTAAACGATAGACGGAAGAAATGGTCAAAGCAACACTCCAAAAAGAAAACAACAACAAGACAAGTTGCACATGGGAAGCTAATAAGCTGCAATTAGGTGCACATTTAATCTTACCAAGCATGTAGGTAAACAACCAGGTTTGATCTAAATGACAATAAAGTATTTGATGTTTGCTATTATTCTCCAGCATCCTTCTCCGGGTTTCAAATCATTTTTCTTACTCCACAGCACTCAAGGACACACATGTGCAGTTGCACACAAACACATTACTAACACACACCTACCTGAGCACACTCCCCCGTGATTCATTATCATTTAGTAGATAGGTTATGGGTAGGGAGTGGAAGGAACCCATTGAATGTAGCCGGTCAGATCATGACATCTTACCAACCACTAACTGAGAAGGCTTTTTTTTTACGGAAAGCTGTTAGCCCCGAGTCATTTCTTCCTGACAGAGACATAGCCTGTAGGTATACAAAGAATCCAGGGGAGGTTCTGGCTCTATTTAATCTGAAGATTTCTCGGGCAGAGGTTACCAGCAGAAACCGAGGGTCCCATCAGAGAGGTAGGAGGAGAACCAGAGATGCCCACTCACTGCCTGAGTCTGTTTATTAGGATACTGTGGTAAACAGTAAGATGCACCAAGGTCCCACACCAGCAAACCAGAGTATTCTCTTGCATCACCATGCATCAAAATGTAATGTTAGAAAAAGTTTGTTCTTGTTGAGTACAACTGATGAAAGAAACCCCTTTTTCTAGGCTATCAAACTTAACATGAAAACAACACGTTAACGCACATTCATTTTGACAGCACGCTTTTTTCACACTTTCTTTGACGGGCGATTAGTGTGCTCACCCTGGGAAATCAGTGAGCGAGGGAACAGTCAACTTGTGGATGGTGAGCATAAACAAGCCTCCAACGGATAAAGTAATGTTCAGATTGAGAGCCCAACCAGATTTTCTCTCGACAAGACCCAAGTTATATTTACTGTCACTGTTAACAAAGTTACGTCTGAGGTAGGTTAAGGTCTTGTTGTAGTCCAATCTTGTTGAAAGTTGCAGTTTTAATCTATTATTTATATATTTAGCAAATGTTTCTAATTACTAGTTCTCTGTATGCCATGCTGATAAAGAAACTCATGATGCTGCTCTGACTTGTGGTGTTCCTCAAGGGTCAATCCTTAGACCCTTTATTTTTTCTATAAAAGCTCTCTTTAGGGCATGGATATTTAACATTGGCTCTCAATGTTTAACTGTAAAATTCTGAGTGGCCATCGTAATATTGCTCGATAATACGTTATTTTTCAACAGCAAAATAATGTCCCAAAATACACATTAGAGTTACATAATGGGGTGGCTGTGGCTCAGTTGATAGAGGGCTGGACTTTGAATCGGGGTAGCAAGTTCGAGTCCCACTGCAGTCAGCATGTCGTTGTGTCCCTAGGCAAGACACTTCATCCCAAATTGCTCCTGTGGGGATTGTCCACAGTACTGAATGTATGTAAGTCGCTTTGGATAAAAGCGTCTAACAAATGACATGAAACATAAATCCAACATATAAGCAGACATAAATCAGTCACTTTGTTAAAAACATGTAGGTTTTTTTATCATCAACGCTACTGTTACCAAAGTATCCTTGTGCGTCACAACTATGTATTCATATTTTAATACATAGTATTATATTCATCATAAACGCGGGTGTTAATACATGGCATCTTAGGCTAACCAACACGGTATTGTAAGTCAAGTTTAAAATACAACTGTTATACATTAATTTGTGGGTACTTTGGCTAGCATTACATGTATATGTCGGATTTACTGTGTTTCTGAATTTCTTGATGAAATCCTTAAATTCCTTTAGTCACACACCTTACATGAAATATTCCCAATTTGTCTGTGCACTACTGTGTGATTGATAAATAGGGCTCGCATGTATACACATCATATGTGTATACGATCTCATCTGCCACGACTCCTCACTACAAGATTTATTCATTTATGCTACAAAATACATAGAGAGAGTCAGAGACAAGAGAGTTGGAGAAGGAAAAGAGAATGATGCATGGAGAAAAATAATAAAAGGATAGGAAGAGATGAAGGGCATAAGTCGAAAGAGACAGAAAGACAGTAAGAGAGAAATGAGAACACCGGCATGATGGAGAGCTGTATACAGAGCTGTGTACAGCGAGGAAACAAAATATGTTGATTAAAAAATACCCACATTGGCCTTTGTTTGAATTTATGAGGCCGTGTTGGACACCAATAATTAGAGGAGGAAGGGCGATAGGCAGAGATACCCTATTACACTTTGCTAAAAAGCACTGGCAGGCCGAGCTCACTAAATCCTGCCTGTTTTGTTCCTTTCCTATCTAGCAAGAGGAAAGAATCAGAGGACAAAACTAGAGACTGACAGTAAAGGAGCAGAGGAGAAAATATTGAGAAAAGTAATTAAAACACCAAAAAAAGACATAGCCTAGGTCTAACCGTTACATGGCCTTGGGTACAGCTGTCTCTATGCATACAGTAACACACTATAAATGAATGGTGCAATACTGCTATGAGGTTTGGAGAGGAGAGTGTGTTCTCTAATTAAAGACTACCAAAAGGGGCTATCTCCTGCTATGAAACAAGTCATTTTTGTCCTCCCAAAATTCACATCCATTAAATCCTTTCCATCTCTCAACCCCACAGTCTGCCTGGCCTTGTTGGAGGTTTTAACAAACTCGAAAAGAGAAAGACCTGATTTGGGAATAGACTAGAAAGTGGGAACAGGCGGAAAGTTAATGAGCTTAGCCATGCTCAAATCATGCTGAATTTCTGGGCCGATGTGTGAAACAATGACATACAAAAGACGCTAAGACCCACAAAATGACATGCTGCCTACTAACAGACAGGTTTTGGGGCAGTCGGCTTAACCGGTGAGCCTTGCTGATTATTATCATCCATCTGTCCATCGAACACACGCGCCGCCACTCTGAGTAATACTCTGAGAGATCGCGAGAACATGCTCTGTATGTGCTGTGGTTGTCATGGGGACGAGCCACGTCAGAGCCCTCACCGCCGTTGCCCGTGAAGCAACCCAAGAGGGGCCTGGACCGCAAAGGCTGCGAGGGGGCCTCCACACGCTGCATCTCACACCGGCTCTCATCATGTCGCCGTTTAGGAGAAGGCTCGTAAACCGGTCATTGAGGCGCGTTCATGCTCAATTATGCAGCTTTTTTTATGTCATCCGGAGGAGAGCTCTCCTTAACCGGGGGAACGGGGAGATCTCATTAGGCGGCTGCCTTTCCGATGATCTCCGGGAGTTCCTGGAGAATATCGCCGGCAGATAGGGACCCGGGACCCGGGGTCCTTCTCAGGTCGATTAAATGGAATCCTTGCGTCCCTCACCAGTGTTGTTTCCCTGCGTTTAGTCCCTCCACCGGTGAAGCATGGAGAGACGCAAGGAAACCACGAGAAGCAGGGAAATTAGTTTTAAGAGCAATGGGACGTCCTTTCTTCCGGAGTGGCACGTGAAGCGACGTCCGTTTGTGATGACACCGCACAGCTGATGTCTGACAGCAGCTCTGCCCCCGTTGTTTTCACACACACCCCCCGCCTCTGTTAGTACACATTTACTGACATATACATTTGTATCATCTGTTATAGACCCAAATAAATAAAATAAAATAAGAACTCATTCTCAAAAAAGAGAAACGCCATTCTTAAAATGTATAGCCTAAACGAAAAAAGCGATCATGAAAATGTTTCCAATAAATGAATAAAATGATTTTTGACCACTTTGTTGTTCAGATATATCACATATTTGTAACTAAATTATACATGAATTGAAACAAAACACAGTATAGACTGAGGAGTGACTCTCGTGAGTTTCATGTATTTTCTTCACTCCGCTGGAAAACTAGTCTCATGTCAAGAAGCATCAGATCAGTGCATGCACTGCATCGTCCAATCAGTGGGTGATACACAGTAAGGAGGCGGGGCGAGTATCTGTGGATTTCATCGGAGGATAGTCTGGTGGTTCCTCGATTATCGTTCCTCCATTATCGCTCCTTGATCCTCCGGCAGAAATAAGCGCCATGGGACGGTACTCAAGATGGCGCAGACAAATCAACTTCCGGTGATACCGAGGACCGATGAGCGAGGAAATGAAAATAATCGACCTGAGAAGGACCCCCGGTGTCAGCCCTGTAGAGGGAGGATGGGGGAACCACATGGTGATCCGTGAATGGAGGGGAAGGAGTCACCTGACTGCTGCCCGCCACTCGGATCCAATATTGACATATTGGATCCGAGTGGCGGGCAGCAGTCAGGTGACTCCTTCCCCTCCATTCACGGATCACCATGTGGTTCCCCCATCCTCCCTCTACAGGGCTGACACCNACATAACACGAAGACACAAAGGACACAGAAAGTAGACATTTTTGAGGGAGTTGCCCCGCGGAGCGAGAGAAAAGAGAACTAGCGGAGAGTACCCACTTGTCAAGTTACAGGTCCGGGAAGTAACATCCGCTAAAGGACGGTACAGATATGGCTTGAAATCAAACTGGTAGAGACAATAATTCAATACCTTATCGAGTTGTGTTTTTATTTTATTCAGCTAGGATGATATGGAATATCCGGCCAATGACGCGAGTATTGTTTACTATTCTTATTTTGATTACGCATAACTGACAAAGTTATTAATCACTCAATAATTCCAGTACTCGTGATAAAATTAGTCCATCATCGGAATGACAGACCGGACGCGTCGCAATTGTTACCAGACAGTTGATGTAATCTGTCTTAACGGGGGTAAAACAGAAAATTATAATGATTGTAATCTATAATTACTCTCATTTGGCACCTGCGTTGGTCCCTTTAAGGAAACAAAACGCCGGGTATAAGTAATTTATCAGATTACACATACATTGTATTCTGTTTTACCCCTCGTTGACAGGACAAGAGGGAGCGGTCAAACAACTGGTAACATTGACGAGACGTCTGTAAGACTATTTTATCCCGAAGATTGATTAATCGAATTTATTCGAGTGATTAATTACTTTGGTCAAGTTATGCGTAATAAGAATAAGAATAGTAAGAAATACTCGCGTCATTGCCATTCCATAGATTAATGAACAAATAAATCATAAGGTATTGAATTATTGTCTCTACCAGTTTGATTTCACCATATCTGTACCGTCTTTAGGATGTTACTTCGCCCTGTAACTTGACAAGTGGGCACTCTCCGTCTCTCGCTGGGGGGCAACTCCCTCAAGTGTCTACTTTTCTGTGTCATTCTGTCTTCGTGTTATTGTTGTTCATCCGCTATAAATCCACAAAAAACATTTATTGGTTGCCATAGTTCTCCTTCATTTCAGGGGACCAAACAGGGAATATGGGATTGACGGTACAACTCTGTTGAGTTTTAGTTCAAAGGTTTTAGGCTGTGACTCAATTGCGTGGCCGTCTACTGTCGCGACTGTTTCACACAAAGGGCGTCGCTCTGCGATGTTATGATTAACACCCGAATAGTACAACTAAGACGGCAACGGACCCGTTGTGATCGGGCATGGACACGTGCAGGGACCATCCCATCCATTCTTACCTCTTTGGTCGAGCTCACGCGAGCTTAAACTTTTATGTGTTGGCCTTTTTTAGACGGAGAAGGAAGTCTAAAGGAATGTCTCGGGGAGGAGGTTGTGTGTGCGCGTGTACTGGATATTCGACACAGGGTTAAGTCTCCGACCCAGGAGGACTCCTGGGTCGGAGCGTCGGACGCCTCCTCCTGACGTTTTACTCTGCCAGATGCCTCGTACAGGAACATGCGTCCCAGCCTAGATCTTGTTTAGTTTACCCCCCCCGTTAGTAAATGGTTCCCCCCCGTGTGTGACGGCAGTTGTTGGTTGTGTGTTTGTGGTTGCGTTGAAGTTAAATTTTTTTGTACGACATTTCAGACAACAGAAAGTGTGTGTAAAATAGTGACGTTAACCGCATGTGACGACACGACGTTCCTAGCTTGACGAGGGTGTTTTGTTCTATCGAGTACTATCCCGTCTTGACCCATTTTTTTTTGTAAATCATGTAGTTACTACCAATACTTACTGTGGTAGCCACCGAGGTACCCAACCCATAAATCCTACATTTTTTGTAAATAACCGCCGGTATCAAGAGGAAGTAAAGTCCCCTGGTTTGTCCCTTATACCCTAACTGCCATGAGACAACTCAAAATCAATTTTCCAAAATCCGACAATGAGGTGGTCTTAACGCACCGGAAGATGACAGCGCTGACATAGTGTGTTTCCCACAGCGAGACGCTACAATACCAATTGTGGGCTTATCATGTTGATTCGGCCTCAACAGAAAAAAGAAAAACAAACTCTCGCTCTCTCCAGAGGGGCAGGTCTGCCAAAAAGGCCAAACGGGCCGTTGCCTGGGCAACATTAGCCCGTACCTGTGCACGTCCCTGCTGTTGAGGCTAAAAAAACAAGGGCAATGCTACGATTCCCAACTGTAAATAAATAAAAATATGTTTAAGAGTTTTGGTCTATATATCATTTCCTTTACATGACAACTGTACAGGGGGTGCACTTGTATACAACTCATCCTTTTGATTGACAGGAGGTTTGCTTCTTGCTGCTCTGCTGCATCACCCCGCCGCCTCAACTCCACATGAAGATCCACTTCTTTACCCATATATGGATTAGAGCAGAATCTTCACAGAGGCTTATACAGTCAATGGGTACAACTGCTGTGCTCAAGGATAAACTGCTCCACAAAAGATAGCTATGATAGGGAAGGAATGGTAAAAAAAAACATGTCTAGTAAATAATTGATGTTATGAATGACCAACCATGGTTGGCTAATGGGTTCAGAGCAAGTTAGCTTGCTGGCTACATTAGCTAATCAACGCGCTAGTTAACCACTGTGGGAAAAACTCCACTTTTAAGAATGACTCGAGCCTCAAACAAACCATTAGCTCCAAAAAACATTGTCATTGTTACGCGCTCCCTTTCTTTCCTCCTGCACCTGATCTGCTCCTGGCTCCGCCTCTGCTCAGGTGTTCCTGAAGGCTGGAGGAGAAGGAGCTCTCTGACACTCTGTCCCTCTGCTGCCTGACACTGCAGCGGTTAGTTATCCTTAGTAAGGATCAGAGTTGGGTGTAACGCGTTACTATGGAATGCCATTTAAGCCAAAAGGAAATAAATAAATAAATAATTAAATAAATACATATATATATATAAATATGCCTATGAGATAAATTCTGAAATAAATAAATGAGGCAATAAATATGTATACATGTACATTTAAATACACATTTATTTATTTCATGGGACTTTTATTTCATAATGACACATTTATTTATTTCAAGAGACTTTTATTTCATAATGACACATTTATTTATTTCAGGGGACTTGTATTTCATAATGACACATTTATTTATTTCAGGGGACTTGTATTTCATAATGACTCATTTCCATTCCTTATATGCAAATCAACGGGGCGTGGTTAGCGCACAGATCCAGAGACCCAGACCAAAGCAACAGCACCACACTGACTCCTCGAGAAGAGGAAGAAAAAGTAGGAGAAGGACTACTGAATAAAAATAAGGCAAACTACTAAATGAAAATATGGCGGAAGCAGAAGTGGCATGATGTTGTTCTCAGGAGGGGACTTTGAGAGAGTATTACCCAAAAAGTACACAGTAAAAACTTCATTTTTGTTGTAGCAGTCAAACTAGGACTGAGTCAAACAGTGACAGTTTTATTAAGAACTTATGGTAAAAATGACTTGTATTGTAAATAAAGCAGAAAAAAACATGCATTATTTTACTCTTGTACAGCGATTACCGTAAAGGCGCTATTAATCGCGCACTCAAAATGAATAGCTGCTGATTTGACCAAGCGAAAGCGAGATACGGCTGAGTTGACCGCAGTTATGCAACAGCAACCGAAGCTAATCTGACTATCTTGACTACTTGTTGCTTTCCTATTGTGGCATAAGCCGTTTTCTACAGACACATTTTACCTTATCGTGCTTGAATTGGAATAAAAAAAGGTGCCAGTACTCTAAATCAGCAACTGTTTCAAGTCAATTTATTTATACAGCACAAAAACAAGAATTTGGCTCAAAGTCATAGTATATCCTATAATGCTGGTGGGTTTGTCTCTTTACTGTATATTTTAGAAAGGCTCACTGTACGTAAACAAAATGACTCAGGGTGCATCTGAGATTAGAGGGGGTGCAGGGGTAAAGTGCTATTTTTATAAGTGGGGAGTGGATCTAACACAAGATTTTTTTTTAAATATTGAAGTTAAATGCATCAATCTGGTGCACTTTGAGAGCAAAATTAAGCGATCTATACATCTCTCAACATCCATATGAAACAGAACTGAAAACAGATTTTCTATTTCTTTATGGATATTTTACAAATCACTCCCTTTTTAAACTCCATTAAACGAATAAATAAAAACAAGGATAATTGTGTGTTATTGTTGAGTAAATAACAGTGTGTTATTTAGAAAAGAATAACAAATTAGAAGGAAAAAATGATTTTAAAAAATACAGATTTCAGTATTTTGAGGCTCTAAGCCCCATTTATTTTCCTCACAGACGGCAAAAAAAAGTCTGACATTATACGATTTAAGTCCTTGAAAAGCGCTGGAAAACGCCGGACCGTGTACCCGGGTTTCTGACACACCCTCCTACGAGGAAAGTCATCCTGACAAACAACCCGGCGAGAAAGAACGAACGGGACGTGGAAAGCAGCATAGGAGAAACCACCCCCCGGATACCCGGACGGTCCCCGTACATGTCCTGCCAGAACATGTTCACAATACTAAAGTCCGGGTCGGAACCCTATTACCCGGGTCGATCGGGTAACTGCCGCGCCTAGGTCCGAAAACCGGTACGCCGTCCGAGACGAAGGGTATGACCCGTGCCGTAGACCGGGTCGGACTGCATCGGGCTTCCGATCCACGCGCCAACTGGAAGGTCTCAGGACACCCGCAAACGGGGGGTCGCAGCACGGGGCGCACTCGGGAACGCGCAATACAATAAGGAGCGGTGGAGTGAAAGGGTGACCCAGAAGAGGTCACCACGCCGCAGCAATTTTCTCTCCGTAGACAGGTCGCCACCATAGGGATCCATCTGACCGCACCGGGACGTGGGTCGCACCAAGTTCCCCTCAAGGACTGGTCCGACGTGGAAGTAAACAACCGCGAACCGGAAGGATGGCCAAAAGGTTCCCACAATTGCCGGCTGTGTGGACACAGATATCTACACCACGGGTGCATCGCGACCAAGAGAAGTATCATTTCCACAATCGGAGACGGTCTCGGACAATCCTCGCTCAGCGAAGCCAGCAAGGTGTTAAACAACCTTTAGTCACCGAACAGCGTGGGATACGGTTCTGCAGACGGGTATCGCCCACTTCGGGCCACCCACGAGAAAGTGAAAGAACCAAAACGCCCAGCGCACCACATCTACAATTTGTAAATTTAGTGGACTGATGTCGGTACAATTGCCTATGGACGACCGGTTGGGACACGACAGACCGAACGAGCTATGTAACCAAAGCTGGAAAAAGTGTGAGAACAACAAGAGGAGCGAAAGAAAGGCGGAGAACAAGAGACTAACACTCACACACGGTAAAACACCACACCCACACCACCCCCGCCCCCCCCACCGCCTAACGGGTAACGCTATTTATTGTATCCCGCAAATCAAATAATTCTCGGTGTACAAGTTACACTTTTCACTTCGCATCTATCTGAATGAAGTCCCACGCTTAAACACACGAATATACACTATATAATAAAAAAAAAATTTATTTTTTTTTTTTGTGGAACTTAAAAGTCCGCCCCCGCGTCCCGAGGCAACCGTCCCGCAGTGTTGGGACAGAGGATTTTTATGCAAGGGCGTGTCTTGATTTGACGTAAGAAGTAATGCCAAATCCGTCTTTGCTACTAAAAGAGGGTTCACTGCAAACGAATACTTCGCGATAGGAGTTTTATGCCAAATAAAAGATGTTTAGAAACGCGCAAATAACAGAAACGACATATGTACTACTATTAATCAAGTAAAAAACATTTATAGTAAAATCTCGTGTGTAACTTTAGCTGGTTAGCGTAGACTATATACGCAATTTAATTTTAGTCGATCCGGCTCCGACCGACATAAAAGCGGGTCCGACAATGAGAGTACTCGCTCCGTCTTCTTAATTATCAAAATTGTACGCGTTTTTCGACGACACGACAAATACGTGGGTTTGTACTTTTGTTTAGGTCTCAATGCACAAAGACATGAAGGATTCTTCCTTTCCTGTCTTCTAGAGACACTTCTAGAGACACGGAAGTCGAACCTACGGCAAGAGTTTTACTGTCGCAACCGACTAAAATGAGAGTACAATAATAAGTTTTGGTAAGATAAAAAAGATTGAATTTAATGTGCGGTCACAAAATAGAAACAATAAATAAACNCTATGTCCATATGTTTCTGTTTTGGTGGTCGTGCCACAACCGTGCATGTAGGCACAAATCATAGGTGCGCTGTAAAATAGCACTACATCCCTGCAATGTGTGTGAAAGACAACAGACTTTACAGCATGTTTTTTTAAATTGAAGTTGCGTTGGTGTTTGTGTGTTGGTTGTTGACGGCAGTGTGTGCCCCCCCTTGGTAAATGATTGCCCCCCCCATTTGATTTGTTCTAGATCCGACCCTGCGTACAAGGACATGCTCCGTAGACCGTCTCATTTTGCAGTCCTCCTCCGCAGGCTGCGAGGCTGGGTCCTCAGGAGGACCCAGCCTCTGAATTGGGACACAGCTTATAGGTCATGTGCGCGTGTGTGTTGGAGGAGGGGCTCTGTAAGGAAATCTGAAGGAAGAGGCAGATTTTTTCCGGTTGTGTATTTTCAAATTCGAGCGCACTCGAGCTGGTTTCTCCATTCTTACCTACCCTACCAGGGACGTGCACAGGTACGGGCTAGTGTTGCCCAGGCAACGGCAGAATCAACATGATAAGCCCACAATTAGTATTGTAGCGTCTCGCTGCGGGAAACACACTTTGTCAGCGCTGTCATCTGCCGGTGCGTTAACTCAGTGTCGGATTTTGGAAACTTGATTTTGAGTTGTCTCAACATGGCAGTTAGGGTATAAGGGACAAACCAGGGGACTTTACTTCCTCTTGATACCGTTGGTTATTTACAAAAAACACCTAAATATCGCCTACTTGTTGTTATTGTGCTTCTGTCTTACTGTGTCTTTTCATCTGTGAACTCCCTCAACGGGGGGTCGCTCTCTGCCTCTCACGGGTGAACAGTTCAATGTCCCGCTTCATTGTAGGATTTCTGCCATGTCTATACCACTTTAGTTTGACCATCTCTGTTATTAAGTTATGGAATACTAAATAAACAAGTAATTAGATACCTTACCGTTACTGCGCTCATAAAGAATGATAAGAATAAGAATAATGCGTATTGAACTGGTTTCATTAATTAGTGAGCTTATTTAAGCTAATTAGTTAGAAGCCCTATTTTATCAGAATGTCTGCAGAGCAGTTACAATGGTCAACAAATGTGCAGAGGACTCCCCAAGTGCTGTGTTTAATTTATTTTAAAGAGAAAGAAACAAAGAACTCCTATAAGGAGAATTAAAAATAATTTACAGGTCTACTTTAAAATAAATTAAACACAGCACTTGGGGAGTCCTCTGCACATTTGTTGACCATTGTAACTGCTCTGCAGACATTCTGATAAAATAGGGCTTCTAACTNGAGGCAAGCGTTTGCGCCTCCTGACTTTAAAACAAATGAATAATGACTCTATTTAATCATATGTAAGGGATAATGTGCAGCGACGCGGTCATTATGGGGAAAAGAACACCGACAGGCTGATCAGGAGCCCGACGCGAAGCGGAGGGATCTAGATCTAGATCGCTGCACATTATCCCGCTTATTACATGGCCACATTCTCAACAAAGTAACTACATGACTCCCAATATTAATTGAAATGCTTTTATGGATTTAGAAAATGATTTTATTGATTTAAAAAATAGTTGTATGTATTGATTTAAATTGACATGCATCCGCTAAGAAAAATAGTCCGTTGTTACTGTTTGAACTAACGTAGCAACGGCAGGAACTGCTTCGATAGTGTTTTTGAGGAGCTTTTTGATTACAGATTTGAAAACATTGTCGCTTGCTTTAAAAGTAGCACAATTCATTATGTCAAACCTTGGAAAGTCTCTAGATATCCCTGCTCTAATGCCAAAGTAACTGCCAACTCTCCTCTCCTGCAGGGGGGCGTGGTCAGTTGCAGCTCACAGAATCTGTCCCCCGCAAAAACAGCGCTGGAAAGAGCAAATAGAGCGAAATGAGGCATGGCTAAAATGCAGGATCTGTTTGGTATTTATGTTTAACATATAGCATGATAGGTCCAATTTAATTTATGGGGATCTGTGCGATAAAGAGAAGGGCTGTAAACACATTTTCGGCCCTTCTGAGAGGCAAAGGAAGGACATCCACCACCAATCACAGGAGCTGTTATGTGAGTTACAATCAGGCACTTGACAGGACGGCCCAGGCCGGGTCCTTGCTGGATTGGGAGCAGAGAGGGGGAAAGTATGCAGTGTTTCCCACAGCTATGGCGAAGGGATCAGGAGAGTGGGCTAAATTTAGGATGAATAAGCACAGTTCAGCCGCTTGTGGGACATTTCCACGGTTCAAAAATCATGGCAGTGTGACGGTGAGGTGAATTGGACACATTCAGGGAATCAGACGAATGGAGAGTTGATTGATGATATTATGCATTGGAAAAGTAGTTATAGTTTGATAAAATATTTCATAGGAAGGTACAAAAAACCTTCAGAGATGAGAGTTTCTTATTAGAACTGTTCTGAAAACCTCAGTACAATGCTGCAGGCTAGTTCATCTGAGAGCAGGATAAAGGTTTTTGTTGAACCAAAGTAGTTGCTAAATTAAACTAGAAAGCGCACAATTCTGGTAATAAGTCAATTTATTTGTACACAATGTTTGATTCAGCTGGCTGTCTAGATCTGGATCTACTCCATGAAAAAGAAAACGTGTTAACATAATATGTGCAAGAGTATTTAAATAGTGTGTTTACCATGTTTGAAATCAAGTTTCCATTCAGAAGATATTGAGCTACCTAGCTAACATATCTGCCTACTGTATGTTGGTGGGGTGGATCTACTCTAAGAACAATGTTAAAGCACCAATCAATTTGTCTGTATTAACAATGGATCACATGACTTCATAATGTGATAGAGGTTCCTTTCAGCTCTAATGAGCCTTTAAGCCTTGTTTAACGCATTGTTTGAATTTTATATCCATTTTTTTTTTTTTGTCATAGTGGGATATTTATAGAGCTATCAGCTGTTTTTTCATGCTCATCATTGCACCCATATCAACCTGGTTTTCCATCAGCAGGTAGCTGTCTTTATTGACAAATAAAAGTCTAATGATTCACCTCTGAAATATTTGGGATTTACAACTTACTATGTTAGGATTCAACATTGCTATGCAGAAAATAAATGGGAAATGGATGTTTGTGGCAAGAGTGGGGCATTTTTCATGAAATACAATGTTAAGGTAAAGGCCATAACTCAAACTATTACCAGGTGATTTTTTATAACCAATCTCATCACCAGATGTCTCTGTTATATTGTCACTCAGCACATTTCAATCAGAAAGCCTCCTATACATAATGATTTAATAAAAAATGCAGAATGTAATCACCAACATAACAAGCAGTCAAGAATGCAATGCAAAACAGTGAGTTAGAAGCTTAGGCCTTTGCTCCATTGACACCATATATTAACTTGGAACATTTTGAAAAGAGGGGAAGTGTTGTTACTCTGTTCTTTGTGTCAAGGTGGTGCCACCCCTCCGCCCCCCCATTTCCAACAGCCTCTGCATGTATGAGAATGAAGGAGTTCACAAATAAGTGTCAGTTATTCTTGTTTGAATACCATTTTCTGACATTTGTTGTGTGTTGTACAGCTATGTATCTATGACTAACTCGTCCTCTGGTGATTGACTCATTTGATTAGTTACAGTATAATGAACAGACAAAGTATATTCCCCGTTTGCTTCCTCTGATTACACTGCTGCCTGTTATCTGGAGAAGTGTGTGGCAGCTGACAGACTTCCTCTGTTACTCTCTTCTCGTCTCTGTCTTGTTTTTTTTCCTTCTCTTCTCTCTGCCGGCTCTTATGTTTCTGTTCAGCTCAAGGTCTCCCCCACCGAATAGCACGGGGAGGAGAGTTGATGAAAAATTTGAGCCCTTGTACTCCTGGATGTCTGGCAGCTCTCCTCTGCCTCACACCGGGCCTCAAACAGAGAGGCTGTTCAAGGTTTTTTTTCACATGGCTAGCTGCCTTTGTTCACTATTTGATAAATCACAAAGTACTCATTCAATACTCCTAATGTGCAGCTTCTTCAGAGGGCCGGGGTTGTGTTTTCTGTGCATCTGGATATTAAGAGCAGAGCAGCTTGAATTCCTCAAGGATAAATGTTATCAGGGACATGTGATGAGAGGAATATGAAACGGTATGAAGTTATTCACACAGCTTTTTGTTATCATCAGATATGTAGGTAGCAGCAATCCAGAAGGAGAACTATTTTATATGTCCTTCTGACATTATTCCTCTCTTCTTCCATAGTGGAACTTACTTAATATAATATGTCACATTGACTCCTGTAGGCTAAAATCAGTTCCTGCTGTTTTGCTTGATCCATTAAAAACATTCTCATATGTCAGTTATAGCTCTTATTGGCTGATGTCAAACACAATTGCTTACACTCCATTCACATCTTCAATCTTACATTGCTTTCCCTTTAACTCCTTCTGTGGGATGATTTGATTCTCACTAGAGACCTTTGTTCCCTCCTCAAACTTACGGGATTTTGAGTAGCAGTGATGCGTAGCCATGGCAATATACCGCTTGTACCGGGGTTTCAAGAGCGAGGCGGAGCAAAAGTAAAATACACATTGTCGATGGTGATATTGACAATACATGCGGTCTACAGCACACAGCTGACAATGCTTGACAAGGCAGAAGTTATAGTAAGCTGTTAGGCAAATCAGCCAGGGGAAGTTTTGGACCAAGGCAAGCACTTACATGAATTCAAACATAAATAGTCATCTCGAAGTGTGTTTCAGATGCTAGTTAACCATCAAAGACTTGGTTTGAATCATATTGGGACCTTAAAAGTGGAAACAAACAAGAGGTATGTTGCACATTTCCAAAATGAAAGTTGGGGTTGAATGAAATCTTTCCTGCCAAAACATTCGCAAAGGCACATTTTAAATATCTATGTTTGTTACCTTCTTATCTTCTTATAAACTTTATTTTTGGGGGTTTTGCTATGTTACTTTGCGGGTTACTACCAATTTTAGATTTTCATAGTCACTTAAAATTGTCAGGAATGGGTATTGAGATGCTGGTTTTTATGTGCGTCCTCATAGGAAACGAACCAAAACAGGATCCCTCTTGTAAAATCCTTGGTCCATATCCCTACTAATGGTCAAATCTATACAAGGTACCCAAACTGTTTCAGGTTGGAAACATTTACTTTTGGAAACCAAAAAAGGATGTTCCTTCAGTGGAAATACATGATAGTCTATTAAAGGTTTGTATCAAGCGCTTCTTTATTGACCTTTTTCTGACCACTTGCCACTAAGTCAAGACACTGATACTGGCTCTATGTGTTGTGAATGAATCTGGTCCTTTCTACATCCAGGACATGTTTAAACCATACACTCCAGCATGTGCACTCCACTCTGCGTCGACCAATCGTATGGCTGCTCCCTCACTGCGAGGGAAACCCTGCTTACCCTCTACCAAAACATACTTGTTTACTGTCCTGGCTCCAACATGGTGGAACAAGCTCACCATGGATAACAATACAGCAGAAGGTTTTCACATCTTCTTGCCCTAAATGAAAACCCACCCGTTTCCACTATACAAAAAATAAATAAATACGTTTTACTTCTGAGTGTAGCAACTTAGAAATGTTAGGCTTATTTGAAGCCAATGTAGTATCTATTACAATGATTTGGCTCATTGATAGCTAATGTTATGCCGGATTCTTGCTTTTTAAAGTTTGTATCTTAATAGTTGAATGGCCTATTGTCAGTCACTTTGGAGGAAAGTAAAATTAAATCAGCTAAATTAAATGTTATGTAATTAAATACAAGTCAATGGCAATACCCAGCAAAACCCATGTATAAGAGTTATTCAAGCATGCATTCCTATGTTAACTAACGCATCTATGTTCACCTGATGCCTGAACCCTACTCGTCCAGCATTCCACACAGGTAAAAACAAACGTCCCTCCAGGATCATTGCTAATAGAGTGGAATCTGTAGACTGCCTCTGCTTATCTGCAGTATCGGCCAGTCCCAGTTCAGCCAATGTCCTGCCTTGCCCCTCTTTCTGCAGGTTAATGAACAGTGAATGGGTAAACAGCAGGCAGGACCAGACAGGCAGGCTTTCAATGCCACCTAAAATAAACGGAGAAACTGAGATAGAGTCACGCAGAGACACGAGGTGAGAGTTCCCACTGGAATTCAAAGTGAAACCCAGGTGTCTACCTTTCCTTCTGGAGCCGGTCCCCATCGGTCTCTCACTTATTTGTGTTCGCCTCCCTCCAAACACCCGACTCGTCACGTCTTCCCCAGCATTCATATCTCATTCCTACAATTTCTCACTCTATCTCCCCCCGCTTCTCGCATATCTCTCTTCTCTCGTCCATCCGTCTCTGTCTCTTCTCAGTAGCTGTTCTCTCACCCCGTTCAACCCCCCTCTCGGTCTATCTTAGGGGGTTTTCCCTGGCTAATCCTCCACGACCTGCACGTTCCAGGGGTCAAGTGCAATCACTCACTCGAGCTATAGGCTACAGGGGTTTCTGCTTTCAGGCTTTCAGGCTGTTTAGCATGTTTTATTTGATGGTGTATATGTGCTGCAATACTGGTTTTTCTCCTGATTACCCAGGCAGTCCTTTGAATACATGATGATCCAATTTCCCCCCTAGTGGGGGCTCTTCATCTCACTCGGATTACATTATATACTATAGTCACTGGAGGAGCTTCCAATTAAATAAAATACCTTTTGAATTAATCTCTTCAACATGATACACTACCATTTAAGTTAGAACGTTTGCCTATGGAGGATGACCCGTGTGCAATTAATTAGTTTCAAACAAAGAAACGTCATAAAATGAGTGACTGCATTGCAAAAAAAGAATAAGAAATTTGTCAAAAAAGCTAAAATAATTGTTTTTTTTTCTAAATGTATCAGTCTTTGGTGAAAGTAGTTCCAAGCTGTCCAAACTACACTGTTCACAATTATTAGGCAAGATGTGTTTTTGAGGATTCATTTGATTATAGAACAACTACAGTGCTCTGGGTCAATCCACGATCAACTTTTTGTGCAGCAGCAACCGCAGCCTCCCAGACACTGTACAGAGAGGTCTTAATGTTTAATTAAGAAGGGCCCACAAGTTCTCAATAGGGTTTAGGTCAGGTGAGGAAGGGGGCCATGTCATTATTAAGGGGGCCGTGCAGTGGAGTATTTCGAGGCCTGCGGTGGAACATTGTCCTGCTGAACAATCATGGTCTTCTTGAAAGATGCAGACTTTTTCCTGTACCACTGCTTGAAGAGTAGGTTCGGGAGTTGATTTTGAGTCCATCTTTAACATGAAAAGGTTCAACTATAGCTCATCTTTAATAATCCCAGCCCATTCCAGAACCCCACCTCCCCCTTGCTGTCATCTGAGTCGAAGTGGAGCTATGGGCCCGTTACTGATCCAGCCACAGGCTCATCCATCTGGTCCGTCAAGAGTCACTCATCTCATCAGTCCATAAAAGCTTTGAAAAATCAGTCTTCAAATATTTCTTGTACCAGTCTTGACGTTTCACCTTGTATTTCTTGGCCCTCCAGGTAGGTTGCAGTTTTGGAATAAGACAGCACTGGAAGATAATGGCTTCCTGGTAGCTTCTCATTTGATTCTTCTCAGATCTTTGGCAGTTCATTTGTGTATTTTTTCTCAACACGTCTCTTGCAACCTTGTTAACTATTTGCAACAAAATGTTTGATGGTTCTGTGATCACGCACAAATATCTTAGCAGTTTCAAGAGAGCTGCATCCCTCTAAAATACTTTTGACAATTTTAGATTTTCAGAATCAGTTAAATCAATTGTTTGGCCCATTTTGCCTGAGGAAAAGAAGCTGCCTTATAATTATGCACACCTTGATATAGGCTGTTGATCTCCTTAAGCCACACCCTCCGTCATTACACACATACACCTGATATGCTTAAATCCATAGCATTTAAGTTTATACAGCTTGGAGGCTGAACATATGCAAATAAATGATGATTTGGTCAAAATACTCACTTGCCTAATAATTGTGCACACAGTGGGAATCACGTTTGTGTTGTACTGCACATTGGGAACCCATAGGCAATTGTTCAATTGTGATGATTTATTTTTTTATTAGAACCTAAAAACCCATATCTGCAAACAAATGCAGATACGCAAGCTGGTTGTAGACATTGTCTCACAACTCCAATTCCATTCTTGCGTCTTAAAGTTTCTTAAAAGATGCTCCAAGACAATGTACGTGGTAGGGTAAGGGCCGGAACCATTTCGTCACATCTCTTAGTGGTTGACCAATAACAACAGAGACTGACAACAATCAGAGCAGAATGGGCTCTTGTTTCAGACAGAGGGTGAAAAGAGTTAATGAAATAAAGACATTTTGTGTTGTCACAGAAAGAGTGCAATATGCAACCACTGTGCAGCCCTACCAATGAAACCAATCTGCAGTGTTTTTGTTCATTAATATAATTCAAAAACTTGAAAAGACAAGGAAAAGCTAACGCAGATAAGTCTACTTGTCTTTCTGGCTCCTCCCACTTAATTTCCAGCATTTTGCGTCTTTTTTTGTTTACTTCTCTCATCCCACTCACGGTTATGTTCCAAATTCCAAACATCCGAAACCTTTTCCCTTCCACACCCTTTTATTTGTGGCCCGTGTTAGGGCAATGCCATCTGATTCTCCCCCTCTTGTAGAGTCTGTGGTTTGGCCAGGTTTACAGTATGGAAACTCTTGGGACTGTCGGCACGGATAAATTAGATCCTGTGATACTCCGTTAGCGCTGATCCATGGCACAGGTGAGAGCCCTTCCTCTTTTCCTGCAGTAAATTGTAAAATGGCTGGCCTACTTAACGTAAGCCAAAGTGAAACCGTCCGAGTGTAAGACGACACTGTTCCTTTCCTCAGATCGAGGTTGCGGCTGATCTGGAAAGTGAGGCTGTTTTTCGGTTGCTCCTGCCAGCTGAGGAAGGAAATGACCTGAAAAATAAAAAAAATTACCCAATACTTCTATTAAACATGAAGGGAGATTAAAAACTTTAAATGAGGTGCAAAGCCAATAGGATTAAATGATTGGTTCTTCTTTTCAAAATGTATTCTTGGTTGGCGCGGTTCCTGTTTCCCATCCTTTCATAACTGCAATTTATTATGAGCTAAATATGAATATTCATCTGGTTGCCAATGCCTGTGAATTAAAGTATGTGAGGCGAAAAGCAAGTGCCTGCTCGTTTTTCATTCTCCTCTTTCCTTGTTTGCCCACAGGACCTATTCTCGCTTCAAGGTTTACTCACAGCTAATGCTGTTTTATCTCTTTGATGTATGTATTTTTAATGACTGTGTGTGAGTAGTGTTCTGAATGTCAAAACCCCCAACTCTACTGAACCCGGGAGATTGAGAAAGACATGTGAATTGTGAATTGTTCCAGAGGTTTAGGAACTCTGACTTTCACATTATCCTCAAGCAAGCAACATTTATTTCCATTGCTGTGTTAACACAACTGACACAATTACCAAACTTAGTTACACAGTTAAACCAAAATCATTCAACTGCCACTTATTCTGCATTTTTGTTTTAACCATGCCCTTGAATTAGAGTTAGAAGTACAATAAAATATGTGTGATAAAGTAAGGATTACATTTTACATCAATGAATTTGTCAACAGCAAAATAAATTCACCATCATTTTGACAATGATATACTGTCCTAGTCATTTATCAAGCAAACCTTTTTCTACTTCTACTTTCAACAAAACAAGCAATTTACACATCACTTCCTTTCTTTGAGCTTCTATTGTGTTAATTTCATGGGTTTTTTACATTTCATAGACTAAATAAAGAATCCAATAAGTGAAAAATATAAGCCACAATTAAAATATCTTTATTGCCTTACTTAACATGTTCAAAACAACCCATCCTCCACCACTACACAATATAACTTTTCTTATTGATACAAAACCATTGGTTCATATCACTCATGCAGTTACAGATGCCACCACATTTTATGATCAACTGGGATTCTGGTTAAGCCCCAGGAGAAAATGGGATCCTATTCCATTAAGCTTGTTTCTTTGTTGAAAAGGCCACAGCAGGCTCTGTAGCCCGAGAAGTGACGAATGAGCGACTGTGGACAGACTGAACAAACCGCATCCCTGCACCTGTTGTCTTCTTGAAACTGAGGGGAGCCTCATGGGGCGTAACACCCCACAGTGGTGACATGTCCAGGAACAGAGTTTATTCAAATCCAACTCCCACACATGCATCGACTGCATAGAAAACATTCAGGATATCAGGTTTCATCCACATATAATGACAGTGATTTGTCCAGATCTAGTGCCAGTTTATATTTAGCGGCACAACTGCGAGTGATTGTGGCTGGAAAGGAACGCCCTCCCCCCCTTGAGCCCATCTCAGACATGTGCCTCTCTGAAACTGAATACTGCTGGGCGCTAATGCACGTTGAGACTTGATTCATGTACTCCATTAGGTTCTACCCTGCTGTCTATAGGATTTTAGCCTTAGAAAAAAGGCACAATTGGTTCTATAGATGCACTCGGTTTTCCTTCCAGAGCTTGTGTTCCTCGAGAAAGAAAGGGGTCAGAGAGGCAAAGGGGAAAGTAAAAGTCAGAGCATGTTTACATCCCGGAGACAGGATATGAGATGGTTTATCATTACCGGGGCTTGCTTCTAGTGGAGCAGCGAGTGCACTGACCCTATCAAGTCATGCTGGGAGACCAGTGAGAACAAGCTTGCTATGTTTTTGGCCTTGCTTGCTTTCACCACATTGCCATTAAAAAACTGCGCGAAGATCACATGGCAGCCTTGTTGTGCTGGTCATGAGTTGTTCCAGAGCTTGAATGCGTGTGTGTGTTTATTTCCATTCCATTCCTTTCCACAACTGCAAAGCAAGGAGCCAACCCTCGTAGTCACATGATCGCTGACAGGAAGTCAGGCATCAATCTACCACACAATAACAGTATGGCAGCCTCCCAAGTTTATGCCAACTGACTCTCACAGTTCCTTATATGGAGGCTCTATTCTTAGCACATGTGCCTGATATGAAGAAGGAGCTGCAGTTGGTCCCGACACAGTCCAACCGTGGCTCTGTTGTTCCTCAGGCTGTACAAGTTTGTTTAACTGGAACTAAGAAAAAAAGTATTTATGGACTACTCTGTATATTTCAGATTGAATTAAACATTGTTCTTGATAATTAATAGGAAACTAAAGAATGTATTATGTTCAATGGAAGTTGTTGGCTTGATTTGTTAGGAAGTAGTTTGACCTAGAAAAAGGTTTGGTTGATAGTTAGTAGTTTTTTTCATCAATTGTTGTCTCAGAATTTGACAAGATTTTTGTAACCATTCTGTTTGTAGTCCCAGTAGTATTTAATTATCACAATTGAGCTGGCTCTGGTTGTTTTGAGGGAAACAGTCCTTTTGGAGAGCAACATATCTTTAACGCATTGGCTGGAATGCAATGTAGAAACTCCTCGACTATCGGTTTAAGATTATTTGGCTTCTTACTAATTTATAATAACTTATAAACTGGCTGCTTGTGAAAACAGGCTTGCTGAAGGTGTCATCGTTAACCTCCAACTTCATTCTTGCATCTCAAGGTGCAATTTGGACTGTAAACAATGACCAGCACACAGAGGAGGAAGTCTTGGCCTGGATTTCTGCTGGCTGCATTGGAATCCCTGAAATATTGTCCGTTGCGCTCAGAGGTTAAATCTTTGTCAGATCGATAGTCGATTGGTTCAGAGATTGAATCAGTTGTAAAGCAAACAGTCTCTTGGACCAGCATCTCAATGTTAACCTTTTCTTTATTGTGTCCTCAATCAATGACAGTAAATGGAATACCTTTTGTATTTTGGACTGTTCTGACAAAAAAAGCAAACTCTCTGTCTCAGTTTTCTATCAATGTTATCAATACTTGAACAGCTATAAATATCTCATTATTAGCCCTGATTACTCTGTCCTGAATGGTTGAATTCATGCATGTCATGATTGGGTAGGATTTTCATGATCCCATTTTCGAAAATATTCAACATTTCTAAACCCAAAACTGTCAAGGAGGACCAGATTATTGAATACTTAATGTCCAAAGACTATCTATGAAATAATTTTGAGTTATGCAAACAAATCACAGGTTTTGTCTTCCCTTTATCAACTATTATTTATATAGATCCTTAACATTCCTTCCGTGTGTTAAGATAATGCACTTATGCAGAGCAATGTAGTCCAGCATTTGGATCAGCTTGACTTCAAAATTAAAATCAACAACAGAATCTCCTCCCTGATGTAGGAGCTTTGCAGAAAAGCTAAAGCGTGAATTGGACAGTAGAGCAAACATTACGTCATTGTAATCTATACTCGCTATGACAGAGATAAAAGAACCTCTTGCCTTTTTTTCCCCCTTTTTTTTTTACCTGACTCCCAACATTTACACTAGTGGTCCAGAGCGGCGCAGCTTCATCCAATCACGTCCCTTCACAACTCTTCCTCACACTCTCTGTGCTGGTTACCAAGGAGACAGTGTGAAGGGAAGTCTCGGAAGTGGAGCAACGGTTTGGCATGAGTGTTTTTTTATTTATTTTATTTATGTTCTTTCGCTTTCAACATCTTGGGAATGGACTAATACTACCTGGACTGTAAACGATTGTGTCATATTACAAGTTAAGGAAGTGAGACAGAAGTGCTGAAAAATTCCTCTACAAGGTGCATACATGTAGAAGAGCACTCGTGTCACCTGACTCCCACTGTCCCACATGTTCTCACCATTTTCTCTCTCTGTGATCCAACAGTTCCTGGCAGGATAGGAGTACGTTTCATCTTGCCAGGAATCTGTCAGCATTGTCAGGAAAAGTGTGACTTTTCGGAGGGCTCGAACCAACTGGAGAGCGTTTCAAATAATGAGTTGACCTTGATCCAAGTGTGTGGGGGGAGGGGTGGGCTTGCTGGGACAAAGAACGCTGATCAAATATAGTCAGCTGTCATGTCAAAGAGGTGCTTCAGGGTCCTTCTATCCTGTGCTGTTCTTGCACTTGTAAGCAGGATTGGGTGGGTAACTTTAAAAATGCATTCCTTTACAATTAGTTACCTGTTAAGCATCAACAATGAAACACATGAACATATACAGTTTAAAAAAGCAGAAATAAAATCTGAGCTGACAGAAAATGCTCTGTTTTAGTTTAATCCTTACAGTTAGACACACACACTATTTTATAATCATATAGTTTCACCTACTGAATTTAAAAAAAGAACAAATTAACCAAAGAAAACCATAAAATAAATTCAGGCAGCAGGAGTATATATTCATACTTAAAGTATTAACCTACTGTACATAGCTTACAAAGAATAAATCAAATCTGCCCCTTTTACAACAAACACTAAATGCTAAATACTAAAACATTTCGTTACAATGTTATCCTGCAAGCAATCCCCAATATCTTGAAACGTAAAAGTAATCTGATTACGTATTTTTCTGACATAACCGTAAAGGAATATACCTTTTTGTATCTCCTGATTACGTAAACCTGTCATCCGTTACCCCCCAAGCCTGCCTGTACACACACCCCAAAATACTTACACACTCCTTGACCTTTTCCTCACCTCCAATCCTCCCCATTATTCACATTTGTCAAGAAGGCGGAGAAAAATAAATGGTGCATTCACATTTGATATCTTTGCTGCAAATTCAGCTCCTGCTTCTCTGCTAAATGTGTAGCTGCTGTTCTGTCAGCCGTCGGGCCCTCTGTGTCTTTCAGAGTGGGTTGTAAATTCAGCATGAGTTCTTTTTGTTGTCCCGAGCAGCCTGGAGGGGGGTTGAGTTGGGGATTCAAGCATCTGGGTCTGCTGCAAGTTTTGTGCTGTCGCAGCACTGGAAGTTATGGTCTAGATGCAGGAACCTGGCAGTTTAAGATAAATATTCCTAGGAAGACTGGGAGAAGGGGGTTTGGGGAGGCTAGGAGACCAACCATGAATCTGGATCATGACTATAGCATCTCTCTTCAAGTGTGTGTGTCACTAGACGTCTCCATACTAGATGTCTTGAAGCTTCACCAGGCTCTTAGCTCACTTAGTTCCCCAGGGTATTTTTCAGACAGCCCTCTGCCATCAGACACAGAGACAATGCTCCTTCTCATATATGTAATAAACAGTATGCTGCATTGCCGTACAGTATAACCTCTGCTTCTCTCCTCTGCTTTTACTTTCTCTCTAATCCCCCTCTTGAATGATTTATTTGAAGGATGAAACTAGGTAAACACAATATGGCTGACACACTCATCTACACCCCCTGACCTCCTCCGCTTCTCTTCCTCTCTCTGTCTTATCTATTACCTTCTCTCCGTTTCTCTCTTCCCTTCCATCCTCCTTTGTTCTCTTTATTTTCTTCGGGCCTGCCCCTCCAGCTCCAGTGTCAGCACTTCTCCTCTCACCATGATCGTGTCGCTGTGCTTTATGAATAAATCGGTGCGTGTTTGACTCCAGCAATCCCCAACTGCTCACGAGCCCCCGCTGCTCCTCGCGACCAAAGGCACTTTGACAGGCTTTGATTTTTATGTGTGTAATGCGCTCATCTGGGGATTAGGTTCATATTAAAAATGCCATCCCCATAAGGAAGGTACCTGATTTAATAGTTTAATATTGTTTATTTTCTCATAATAGTCTTTGTTACCATAATGAGCTGTCTGATTTCAAAGAATACCGAGCATATTGTTTTCTTTCTGAGTGTAATGTCAAAATGTAGACATCAATATCATGTCTGTGCATTAGCTGTTGTGCTAGCTAGCTTAGCACTAAGACCGTTAACAGGAACAATTGTGGTTTGTCACAAAGTTGTATAGGATACACATTACACGTTTTGTTGCGTGTGATAGCCATGTTAGTACATGGCCATTTTAGCTTACATGCTAACGCATCTACCATTAATGGAAAGCGGCTATCTTCTTATTAGTTAGCTAGCTAGCTAGCGACTGCTGAGCTTGCAATAAGGAATCGCCAAGTGTTAGAATTGGAGGGTGAGTGCTAAGCTAGCTGTTGATGGTCAGAGCATACTTACAAACCATGGTTGCCAGTTAAACCACGATGTATAATATAATTTTTGCGTTCAGGAAGCAGGCTTCAGAGGTCTAATAAAGGACTATAGTCACAGTATTTATTGACTCCAGGTCCTATGGCTGTGAGGAAAACATGACATTTGGTCGAACACAACAACGTTAAAAAATGAATATATAATACATGAATATATAATAAATGAAATAAAAAGGGATATGGTTCACTATTATAATTTATAAACATGCAACACATACAGTTCATATGCTCTCCTAAAAGCCACCACACTTTGATGAGTTTGAGAGAAAGACTGGAGAAACAGATATAAAAAAGGAAAGATGTTCACTACTGGCAAGGGTAAAGGAGTTTATTGCCTGTTTGTAATAGTATTCTTTTGACAAAGAACAGTTTATATGTCTGCCCAGCATTTCTTTGCTGGTTGCCAGGCAACATCACTCTAAAGACACTGACAGCGAGGGAAGTTGCTGCTCTCAGCCATTATTCACAAATATATGGTTACACAATGTAACTCGTTCTAAAACCACTTATTGACGCTTTGCACACCCTTTTGTGTATGGATAAAATAGCATATTAATTGTTGGTAGGCAAACTTCTGAGCCTTAAAATAGAGTGTAGATTAAACCATCTATAAACGTTGCTCCATCCTCGGTTGGACCTCAGCAGGTCTGTATTCAATCCTGCCGGGACCTCTCTGTGTTGTGTGTCATAAATGTAACGTACCCTTGTCACATTGTCTAGTATTTTTGCAGGCCAACCTGTAATTGAGCATCCCTAGGGCTCCCTTGACAAAAATAAATGGGATTCTTTTGTTGGATTTTGGAATTTTGCAGAAAATAAGATCTGTGGAAAACACAAGTTAATGATACTAACTCGTTTTACGTTGTTAAAATCTTGTAAGGTTGGATTATCCACATATTTTAATGCGGGAATCTTACCAAATCTCATAAAATAAAAGGTTGACTGGGCATTGTAGCGCAGTAACAGATTTTCAAAATCAGAAATCCTTTATTTGACCCGCTAAGAGGAAATGTACATTATTACAACAGCAGAGAGAACAATGGCTAAGTATATACAAGTTATTATAACACAATTAGTACAAAACTTAAAGAAAATAGCAGATTATGTACACCATGGTAATAAACGTGAAATTGCAGGAGGGTATATTGCATGAAGTTTCATATTTACAGACAGTGTTATTGCACATCAGGGGTATTCCAGTCGATGTGAGTGGGGGCCATGGTGGTTGTATAGCCTGACCATTGCAGGAAGGAATGACTTCGACCTAGTTCAGTAGACCTACACCTAGTTACACTAGATAATGACATGTTTTTACATTTTACATTTATCATAGTGCTAACGTGTTCAAGGGCTAGTCCTATATAGTCACTTTTTAGCAACAGCTTTTTTTTTTTAAACTGAGAAGTTTCAAACATCCACAATAAGTGGTATTTACACAGGGACGTGCACAGACATTTGGAGGGGCTATTGCTCTAAACTGGAAAAAGGGCCTCCCCCCAATAAAAAACATAAGACCTTTTGAAAATTGCAACTTGTTTTTAATGTTAAAGAAACCAAACGATTATTACATCAACTAAATTGAACAGTAATTCACATCTCATAACAAAATAAGCTAAGGCGAC
>NW_011366917.1:28499-57430 GCF_000735185.1 Notothenia coriiceps
TAAACAGAAGGGCAACCATGGCAACCATGCAAGGGAAGTCTTCTTCACTGCTTTTGTGGCAGACTACAGCGCCACTTACAGGCCTGGCATATGTACTACAGCGTCTCCAGCGCTTTCGAGCGGCAATGGCCGGCCGTGGCCCAACCTCTCATTCCCCTGATAGGTGGAGAATTGACCAACAAGAGGAACCCTTTTTGTGACGTAGGAAAGAATTCAAATCTGGATCAGTCTGTATCAGATCCGTTACAACCCCTTTTTTAGAGATTTGGGTATGGAGGAAAAGAGAGAGGGTTGTATTTCCTGACACTTGGTGACTTCCCTGACACCGGGGACACATATNGGCCTGGCATATGTACTACAGCGTCTCCAGCGCTTTCGAGCGGCAATGGCCGGCCGTGGCCCAACCTCTCATTCCCCTGATAGGTGGAGAATTGACCAATAGCCGTAGAGCCACCGTTCTGACGTCAGGACAGTGTTCAAATCTGGATCAGTCTGTATCAGATCCGTTGCAGCCCCTTTTTTAGAGATTTGGGTATGGAGGAAAATAGAGAGGGTTTTGTTTTCTGACACTTGGTGAGTTCCCTGGAACACCGGGAACACATTCATGTTTAAAAGACGTACAAAAGTGCATTTTGCATGATAGGTCCCCTTTAAGTAAAGTCCTCGACCTGAAAAAATAGCTTCCTCATTGAGTTGAGTTACAGTATGTCCATAGAACACCTCAAGGACAAGGGGCTGAGCTAGTGGCCTGACTATTCATCTATCTATCTTAGACGATGGCATACCGATAATGCCTTGTGTTCTAGACATATATTTCCATCAAACAACCCACTTAAGGGTTAGCGATTCCCAATTCAGTGACCTTCTTCTCAAGCACTACGACCACAGCTACTGTATAATTTTCTGCGCTGAATATAAGAGGCTGTGTGCCGACAGCCTGCTGCTAGCATCTGTACAGCTTTTTCCAAAAGGACGGAAAATCGACCTTGAGAATGACTATCTGAGCAAACCTGACTAATATCGTTCTTTAAAAGTAAACAAAACACTGACAAAGGAGATGAGGTGTTATATTGTACTTTTCCAGTAACCAATCTTCTGTTGCTGTGGGGAGGCTCTTATGAGGGCACACTTGGAAAAATAAAAGACAAGGTTTGTGAGTGAGTGTGTGGATAGAATACAAACCAAAGGCCCTCGTAAAAAGCTTGAGTCAGAATGTGTCCTTCTTTCAGATTGCAAGCCAATGCCGCAGCTTTAAATATAACCACTTCGCTCAAGGCTCGAAGACACCAAGGGCACATCGCCCACTACTCAGATGTTTTCTTAAAACACACTTATAAAAAGCTTATTTTGAATAAGTTTCCCTGAAAAAAATCCACAATTTCTTTGAATTCTTCCATCTGCATCATCAGTGTTGTCACAATCAACAGCCTCAATCTTAGTCATCAGTGCCACTATTGTTGCTGTCATTCTGCTTACCATCATCGCTTTCATATCTTCCATAACTGTCCTCCTCTCCATCATTATCACCACAATCGTTATCATCCTACTCTAACTCCTCATTGTGATTCTCCTCCCTCCAGCTGACCCGTTCCTCTCCCTGTCCCGGTTTCCTCCCTCCAGACAAGTAACTTTGGCGTCCTACTTTTGACAGAGGGACAAATTGTTTGACTCACTAGTCAGGTCTGGCTGAGAGAAAACCACATCAGTGCACAGCAGAGCAGCCAGAAAGAGCCATGAGCTGTTCTTCAGTGGGCAAACATAAACTAAGGGTAAGGATAAGGAGATGGATACTAGTCAAGGCCTTCCTTATTCTGCAGGGTATTCAGGTGACTAGATGTGTGGATATTTCAGGTATGAGGGTACAACTGATTTCATTTCGTTAATTTTGACTAAATATGTTCAGAACCAACATTTTCTTTCCATGACTAAGATAGGACCAATGTCATCAGGTTAAATACTTAAAATGGAGGGAAACATTTATTTACCAAAAACTCTATTATTTTGCTGGCATCGAACATGTCTGTTTCCTCTGAATCAGGACTTCATTGGCAGAACACAATGAGCAGAGTCAGGAGTAAACTACTTACTTTAGTTAGAGCTGAAAACAACAGGGCTTGGGTGAATGACCAAAAAGGATATTTTGGCTCAATTTGTTTAAAATATTCAATAAAATCTAGCGGCTAACACAGACTAAAATGTCAGCCATTTTCATTGAATAAA
The DNA here is from genome assembly GCF_000735185.1 of Notothenia coriiceps. Lineage (NCBI taxonomy): Eukaryota > Metazoa > Chordata > Actinopteri > Perciformes > Nototheniidae > Notothenia > Notothenia coriiceps. Next base: position 30,720 of record NW_011366917.1, read on the forward strand.
ACTGTACTGAAATAATTACAGTTTTACATTAAAGAAACAAGCATCTTCCTGTCTTGACTGACTTTTGTCTTCCCCTGAGTGCAATTGAGGTACAGGGATTGTTTTCCTTTGGTAATGAAAATAAAAATTAAACCTCTTTTCCAGCAGGGCAGCTTTAGCCAACCAAACCACCGTCAAAATAAAAAAACTACTGGAAAGAGGATGGCAAAGTATGGGAGAGAGAGAAATGGTCATTTCTCCTAAAAGGCATGGACAGTTTGTGAACCGAGCCACTCTTAACAGAATATCAGTGTACAAAACAGCTCCCAACAGAGCAGTTCTGGCTACATTTTGCATTCATATATTCATTCTATTAGCTGTGAACCAATAATTTTACACTGAAAGAAACTAAATAGCGCAAAAAAGTATTTTAACCATAACACATTCTCTACATTTCTTGTTTCACACTGGCAGAGGCAGGCACGTGCACACATAGACATCAAAGTGGGCTTCCTCGAGAGAAAGTGCCCTTTTTATGGGGTGCTTTTTTTTCTCTCCAATAAATGAACACATATATATATATCTACTGCTGTTTACGCACAGCTTCCCTTTCCAAAAATATATTGATTGAATACAAAATAAAAATATCAGGTCGGGAGATTATCTGTGAAGTTCCGATGCTCTCTCTGCCCTCCCTCCACTCTCGCGCACAGCGGTGCGGACTGTCATCAGCAGTCACTTCAGACCTTCAGACAGACAGATAGCAGCACCTCCCACTTTACTGTTCCATGTTATGCCAGCTTTTCGTGGCTTGTTTGAAGGTGAGTGGTGATGAACACATGACTAAACTGCCAGTGCCTCGAGTTTACAGCTAATTAACCAAAAGACAAAAACAAATATAGTTAACTAAGGTAGGCTACTGGATAAGTTAGCTCAAGGTTTAGCTTTGGCAATTTATCATGGGCATCCAGGCTACTGTACTTAAGGGGAGACACTACAGGTGAATACAGTAAAATTTGTATCTAATAACGTCATCACAATCGCCACATTGATATGTAAATTAGGCGTTAACTAGGGGTAATTAAAATGCGCTAATTTGCATGCAGTTACCAAGGCATTGCAGGTGAAAAGGATACAACACAAAACAAAACAAAAACATAGCACCTCACAACTTCCCCAGATTGTTACTAACGTCAAGTCAGTATTTTCCGCTGAAATGTTATGTTTGAATGCAGATTAGCTTTATATCTATAGATGAATTCAGACATGGTAGTAAAACAAACACCATTTAAATTGTGTTTTTTTGAAGTTTTTCTTTCCGTTAGATTGAAAGAAAATATGGCAGAACAAAATAGACCAAATAACCAAACATACAAGTACATAAAAAAATTATATTTTTGCCTGTAATGTCCTGCCTTAAACGGTAACTTAATAATTTTGATTGTTGGCTGCTCATTTAATAACTATTCATTTGACTAGTTTGTTGTCTGCTCTTGTGCGTAGTGAATACTAAAGAAGACCATTATGTCTGTTAACTGATTATTTTGTAGAATTCTGTTGAGTATTAAAGAGTTGCGTGAGTGTGAGGGTATTCAAATTAATTGGTCAGTAAGTCAGAGATGTGCAACTATACTACATTTTTTTTTATAAATGATTATGGGAAGTGCCCTTTTTCACACTTGGGCTCCTGCCCCCCAAAATGTCTGTGCACGTCCCTGGGCAGAGGCACTTTAGAATGTGACTGGTTTCATCCAAATTAATTAGTTTCCAGTAGGTGTTGACAGAAAGCAAGCTTGCAAACCTTTTTTAAGGTGATAAAGACAGTAGCCTCTTGTACACATGCACTGCAACTCTGAAGTTATCTATTCACTACCCAGAGAAGCTGAATGTGAGAACGCACATCTCTAAATCATTTGGACTGGGCAACGAACATAATCCTGCCAGCTCCTTCCTACAAAGTCTGCGTGATTTCCAATTAAGGCCAATGTGTAAATAGATAACAATTGTCCAAGGGATTCACTGCAAGCAATGTAGATGACATACTGTACTTATCACAGCGGATGTGAAATGGGAGGAAATAAAACATCTGGTGGTAAAGAAGAAAGTTCATTTACAGGAATACAGCAACATCTTGTGTTTGTAAGGGCCGATGTTGAGATACTCAACTGACAAAATCGAGGAAAATCCATAGGCTTGTTTGTAACCTATACCAAAACAGCTACACTGCTAATCCACATTTGGTCCTGCTCCTGCCCACTCTTCCCTGTCATCATCCCTCGCTCATACTAAACTGGGTATAACAAGTAAGTTGGAATGCTGCTGACAAGGTGAAATGTCTTGTTGTCTGTTACATGAAAGAAGTGCGTCTAAACAGCAAGTTAATGTAATCTACACAGAACATTAAGAGTTATTTTTGGGGACAAAAGCTAAACAAAAGTCAGTCAATGCAACATCTGTGGCCCTTTCATTTTTTACGCCAGCCCAGAACCAGCACCAATGTGTTTCGAGGAAGACAGCCTGTTCTGGTTATTACTAGGAAACAGTGTTTAAATCCCCAGCGATCTTTGCCAAAGCTTTGGTTAAAAACGCTCTCCAACTATTTCAGGGCTGCCATCCATGTTTCTCTGCCTTAGCGTCAGCAGGGCTGCTGGGAGCAGCAGGGTCTCTGCACCGGATACATGTTTGGACAGGAGAGGCTCCAGGTTGCTGGGAAAACAATGGGATCAAACAGGACCATCAAAGGCATCGAGCAAGTTCAAAGGCTGGCGGGCAGACATTTATTTTTGGGCCCATATAACAACAGAGATGGAGGAACACTGAGCATTAGAAAGTTGGTCTGTCAGTTCTGCCACAGAAGTTGCAGAGTGTTGCAGTGCAAATGGAAACATCAAGGAATCAAGTACGATGTGAGCACTGCAGTGCTGGTGGGGATATAATGCGAGAGCCTTTGCTTAAAAGGGACATCTGGTAAAAGAACCAAACTCTGCCAAACCTTGGCCTTTTGAGAGACGCTTTATTTGACAACTCTATAAAGACCAAGTTGGTTGACCTTTGACCGCACCATCTGACAAAGCTAACAAAATCAATCTTGCCAATGCTGACTGGGAGTCATTTTGTGCCAAGCCATCCATGAACCATTAAGGTTCATTAGTTTCTTCCCAGGCAATTTGAGAGGCTGAATATCAAGAGGAAGACATACTCTGCTCATATTTGTCTTTGACTTTTCCAGAATAGAGGAACATTGAGTGATACTTTGCTGGCTTTTTTGTGTTTTCTTATTCCGAATCTGTCTTTTATTCCACATTGGGGGTAATCAGTTGCAGGGGGAGTCCGTTTTCTCCTCACACTGCCCCACTGGTTATCAATGGGACCTTTCAGAAAGGACCTTCCTCCACTGATTGAAACATCATTTCCTGCTGGACTAGCACACTAGGGCTATTGAGATGTGCCCCCTGTAACTCTCTCACTGCGGCCTCTTCATATTTACTAGTGACCTGGAGACCTCTGGTCCAATATACATATGGTATCAGCTTGCAGTGGGCCCGGGGTGCAATGGGCATAAACACAAGCAAACATTCGCTCAGTATGGAATACTCAATCTGAGAGATACAAGGCAGGGTTTTTACTGCACATTCTGCTCAGTTCCAAACTAAATAGAGACCTGGAGGGAGAAGCTAACACTTTAAATGTGAGGGTTAAGCATCATAGCAAAGTCAGGAAAACTCCTCTACATAAGACTATATTTAAAGAACCCAAAGATCAAAGCAGCCTGCAACCGAGAATGTAACAGCAACACACTTTAAAGCATGGAACATTACATTGACTTCCATGTGAATTACTTGCTTGTACTATAAAAAAGGCCTGTCAGCTCCCTGACGTTTTGAGGGTAAGACAGAGATTAGATGAGTGAGTAAGAAGAGGGTCAAAAGAAGGAGGGGTAGTGGTGTAGAGAAAGCATAGAGAAGGATGCTGCGCATTGCTGCATCTCTACGAGGCTGAGGGATACAAACCATGTCTACCCTGCTCCCCGACCAATTACTAACACACACATTGATTCATTGAGGCGACGAGGTGTAGAGAACACGGGCATAGACACGGCGGCAGTGAATAGTCGAGAGGCTTACACATTAATCTATACAAAACATTGCTGCAGGTTCACCGGGTTGACATGTTCAAAATACATCAGCGTCAATAGAATTTGGTAATGTTCTACAAACACGCGTAGAACGAAGGAATAAATGAGGGATGGAAGATTACCTGTAGGTCAAAGAATTTGCTGTATCTTCTGTACACGATGTGGGAGGTGTTATCAGAATAGGTGACATTGATGAGATATACCTGCCAAGAGAAGAAACACAGAAGAAGGTTAAAAATGTGGCTTCAACTCAATTATTTTCCTTTTTCCTGTCTAGTTTGGTCCAGCCATCAGTGCAAACCCCAAATATATTTGAGTTGATTTGCAACAGTTTTCGGACTTTTACTTAATCTTTTCAATACATTCCAATGGACTGATTGTAGCGGCATACGTGTGCTTGTAGCATCAACAAACTCATATGCATCATGCACACACAGCCCAATACAAATTCCCCCAACATGAGCGTTCAATGACACACTCGTAAATATGTCACCGGTTGTGTCTTCAGGATAGATGGTGACATCATCCCTCCTTTGTCAGCACACTGACCTGTTGGCCTTTAGCCTTCGTTGCAGCACACTGTAGCCCTGAGAGGCCTGATAAGATTGAGACAGAGTCCATTTATCTGTCAAGAGGAGGTAAGTGATGCTGCCATCATTTCTAATCTAATGAAAAATAGATAACCAAGGTAACAGATCCGGAGGCCGGGAATTTTTCATCTGCCTCACATCTGCTGATATACAATTGTATATTGTTCAGAAAAGGGCTCTGGGTTTCAAATTATTCAAGTAGTTAAAGAGGCCCTATTTTGTTTTTTGGGGTTGTGTTATAGGTTTGTGTGCATGTAAATGGTCTGCAAAGGCTAAAAAAACGCCTTGGTTAGACTCCTAACCTTTTTCTGCTGTAACAAAGTGACATTGATATGTAACACTTGCACTTCTATTCCAATTTATTAGGAGCAAAATATAGCACGTTTTAAAGCATGTAAACATGTCACATAGATGCACATAATACAAATATGAACCTGCAAATGGGAAACACATGTACTCTTTAAATTGTAACTAACTACGATCTTATGGTATGAGTGTATACAAATACTATCCATTGATATCCATGTTTGCATTCAGTTACTGTATATCAAATACCCAATCACCACAATGTTGACTGTTTGTATTGGGAATGTATTCATGACTTTTGTTTAGAATAAAACATCAATACTGACTTAGTTTGACCTTTTTGTTCAATTTGTGTTGCCAGATTATCCTGTACAAAATGCATTTGTGGTGTTTCCATAAATGTACTACCCATTGAGAAATTCAAAGCTTTATACAATTTAGCATGAACGTACAGTTAAAACAGCCATTGAGAAGTGATTTGCAATAAAACAAGATGTTGTCAACCAGCCCAAACACTGCAGCTACAGTAAGTGGCTCAAACACAGTGCGAATATAAATCCACTTAGCATCAAGCTGCCGTGAACACAGAAATGATTGACTTTGCCTCTTGTATAGCATTCAGATTATATAAAGTGAATGTGTTTCTACTGATCAGGCATTCCTGCAGATTATTTCAGAAGGCTTCATCTTTCTGACTGATCTTACTCTGACACTCCCAACCTCTGTACCTGCCAAGAGCCTCAAGAGCAGAGCTGAGATGAATGAGGCCGAGTGAAAGAGCCTGACGTTGACGTACGAAGGGCAGCAGCTTGAAACAAAAGAGGTTTCACAACAAAGCCGGGGGTTAAAAGGCCTTGTTGCTGCTGGAAGGGGCTCAGCTGCTGCTGGCAAGGGGCCATCCCAGTATGTTCACTGCCATGCAAACACAGCTACTGGCATCCAGAAGCTGTGACTGTCACGCTACACTGACAAACTTGTTCTTAGCACGGTAGTGTGTCACTACAGCGATTAGCTTTGGCATTTATTACAATGAAAATGAGGTCCCTGAGGTACTGCCAGGTTACAAAAATCCCAACAGTCAAGGCTTACTGCCACAATCAGTGAGGTTTTCAAGTGTCTTTGGGACTTTTCTTGTAGAACAAAGACTTGTGAGTAAAGCAAAGAGCTCTTTTTAGTGCTCATTAACAAAGCATTTCAAAGATAATGGGAGAACCTTTCAGAAAAAACTGAAAAGGTGGAAAAGTGAAGTAGATGAGGGCTGAGGCGTCCTCAGGTAATCCTAGCTAATAAAATGTTATGTAAAGAGCCAACTTCACTGGCAGAGAAACCAAAAATACCTTTATGCTGTTATGCATACTATTCCAACACTTATCTAAATGATTCAGGGATACGCCTCAGAGGGAATGGGCCAAGCACTTGTCAGAGCGTGTTTGTGTGTGTGCAAGTGTATAAGTGTGTAATATATGTGAAACTGAGCATGTAATAAAGACCTTCCGTGATAACATTTAGTAAATAGCAACATTTATTTTTGAGAGCTTTACAGTCTAAGAATGATATATTAGTTAACGTCCGTTTTTTTCACAGTGGTGGTGTAGCTCTAGAAATGGTAATAATGATTGTAGGTGCCATAATGGTACTTAGTCCAAGTTCATTATTAGTATTATTATTATTTGTTTACGTCACTTTTATTTGTTTGTTGAATGCTTCCGGTAATTGTCACATGGGTGTGGTTTGTGTATATAAGTCACCTGTTTCATGCCGGGTGCGGATGACAGAGGGTGATCATTTTTTCTGTTGACCGTTTTGTCCATAGTTACTGTGTTTTGATTTTGTTTATTAAATATCGTAAAACTATTTTGCTTCAGTATGGCCTTTCTCTTCGAAAACGCGTTACAGTTTATAGCCAAACGGAACTGGGGATTGAGCCACCACATTAAGTCAACAGAAAAAAACGGTGAATCCCATCAGAGACCGAACTGGACGGACCAGCCAGCTTCCATAGGATTACGGATCGCTTGGATACTTCGGATAACGGATTTAACATTCTGTACCTTTGGAACCATTGGATCGTTTTTCCCTAATCGATATGGATTGGAGTAGCCATGAGGATTCACTGATGGACAGACACTTATTGACTGCAGCGCACAACAAGCTGAAAGCTGTAGGCACGATTATTTCCTTTCTTATGTATTTTAGCTGGACACAGTTTGGGAAGCGTGGCCGTTTGTCCATTGGGGACTTTGGCTTTCGTGGCTTGTTATGCCGTGATCGGCGGAAGTTTTGAATTGTGTGTTTGTTATGCTGTGAACGGCGATTGTATGTGTATTGTCATTTATTATAGTGTAATTATAATTTTGTGAAATTATAATTAGGGGCCGGTATTGTAGGTGCCATAATGCTACTTAGCCCAAGTTCATTATTTGTATTATTATTATTTGTTTACATCACTTTTATTTGTTTGTTGGATACCTCCGGTAATTGTCACATGGGTGTGGTTTGTGTAAGTCACCTGTTCATGCCGGGCTCAGATGACAGAGGGTGAGCTTGTGCTGTCATTTTTTCTGTTGACCGTTTTGTCCATAGTTACTGTGCTTTGATTTTGTTAATGTTTATAAATATCGTAAAACTATCTTGCTTCAGTATGGCCTTTCTCTTCGAACACGCGTAACAGTTTATAGCCAAGCTTAGCCTCTCAGCGACTCAAACGTAACTGAAAATTGAGTCGCCACAATGATTATTCATGGTCCCTAGAGGAGGATCCAAATTACTTTGGTGCTCCTAGGAGGTTGGTTTTTTTATGTAAAGTGTCAAATTTGGTACATATACCTGTAGAGGAGTGATTATAATTGCTTTGGCTATTCTGTGACTAATCTTAAAGCACCAACATAAGGGATGTAAATCAAACATTTCATCACACAAAAATACTATCTATAGTGTTTGAACCTCAATACATTATTTGCTGACATCCTGAAGAATGCCCTGAAAGGTGTTATGTTCCTGAAATAAAGATGTATATTAAAGCTTATTATACATATTGATGTTGTCATTTTGTATCAATGATATTCGATTATGATTGTTGCACCCTTTCATTTATTCATCAAAATATCTCTACATCGATAGATTGGCCATACATATTGTACATTAATGATTTGAAAGCGTTGATAGTACAACTTTTCAGAGCCACTGGCATGGTAGTTAACTATACTTAAAATATATCTTTGGCATTTCAGTAACGCAGTGTCTTGTCCCTTATTAGCCTAGAGATACCCTTACAGAACAATCTTTAATAACCAAACACTAGCTTTAATAAGGTATGGAAAGGCAATTCCACTATATGTTACTATTATGCTTTTTGGGGTTTTCCCTTTCCTGTAGTGTGTTATATAGGTTTTTGTACACGTAAATGGACTCAAAAGGCTAAAATTCCAAAGTTCCCTCTGAGGAGTTTGTCTCCCACTCACTCCCCCCTGCCTGAAACGCCTCCATTGGACCATTTTGTTAACTTCTGCAACATAGTGACAGCACTATGTAACACTCATACTTATATTCTAGATTACATCTTACGTAATATGCTAAGGGAGAGGACATTTCCAAAACATCTCTTAGTGGTCAAAACAGAGCCAGCTAGCTAACCAATCAGAGCAGACTGGGCTCTGGTTTCAGACAGAGGATGAAAAGAGGTGATGCAGCACAGGCAGTATGAGAAAAATAAAGAGCTTTTTGAACATTAAAGCATGTAAACATGTCACAGCAGAGACACATAATACAAATATGAACCTTAACATTAGCATAATATGTCCTCATTAAACAAAAAAGTTATTAACATTTTAGAAATAGTGCATACAACAATATGTACTTGTCCACCACTTAAAGTTATTTTAAGTGTTATAAACAGTATTTGTCAAAACATAGCTTCTCATGAAAGCACATTTTGTATCACTATAACAGTGTTTCTCTATATTGTTATCTATTAGCTCTTTAAACATGATAATTTTCTTATGTTTGCCCACAGGATGAATTATTGTTGTTGACTGTGCAGTGTTAAACATGTATCTTATAGCGTTGTAAACCATTTATTAGATATCTTAAAAAAGCTGAATAAGGTGAACTGGAAGATGAGAGACGTTCAAGCATGATATCAACAATAACTACAGGTCTCAAATGCATCTTCCTTTCTTTTGTAGGTTGAAATTAAATATTTAAACCAGATAATATCTAGATAAAAAAAGTCCTGCATAATATTTTGATTGCTGAAAGACATTACATTTAGCTGACGCTTTTATCCAAAGCGACTTACAATAAGTGCGTCGACCATCAAGATACAAACTTGAAGAAAACAGAATCATATAAGTACGGTACATCAGGTTTCATCATAGAGCTAAAACATTTCAAGTGCTACTCAACTGGCTTTAGATAAGCCAGTCCTTTATTAGTATATAAGTGCTTTGTTAGCAATTATTTGTTAGTAATTCTATCGATCGAAGTGGAGCCGAAAGAGATGAGTTTTCGGTCTCCCCCGGAAGACATTCTTGCACAGCAGGCATGTCTAGACCAATGAGGCATTGCTGCAATTCCAAAATGAAAGCTGACATTTGGGGCGCAGAGGCACCAAGCAAGCTCACATGGTGAAACATGATCCTCATGAGCGCTTGATTTCTAACACTCAGCTGTTAATAACCACACCTCAATTTAGAAACAGGAAGGTTTTCGACACAGGGATTAGGAAACAATGAGGAGGCAGGACAGTAACTCCCTGTAGATGACTGTGGCATGAGTATGTTTGACCACATGTACTGCTTTAGTTCTACTGAAAAAGCTCCTGTCATCAAGAGAAATTTGACAACTTGCTAAAAACCAGTCTTTCTGATCATAGATTAGTCAAGTTATCCTAACACAGCATGTCAATACTCCATTTCTGACTTGTCAACTTATTTTCAAAGGAGTCTAAAAATCGCTTCATAAGCAGGAAAAACACAAAAGTGGGGGAAAAAAAATAAACAACTCAAAGAAAGCTTTGGGGACTTGAATGTGCCAGATAGCAAGAAAAATACCTTGTTCATCTGATACTCCCACGGAGGGAGCGAGACTTGAAAACAAAAGTTTTATTTCAGCTCAGAAGCAGCGACAAAAACATGAATTCTTACGACAGAACAAATTGGACCTCTGATTATTTCATCATGTTCTTCTGAGATGGCTATGAATATTCATGTTGAGCTTACTGTTTTCCCCTTCTGCTGATGAATAATTTCTCTAATAATATGATGTTCAACGGCTGTAAGAGGTAGTGTAGAAAGTATAATGAAGAAAATTACTTACAGTTTCGGTGGAAAGCCAGGAACTAGTCCAACAGTTCTCAAGAGCAGAAAGCAAAGAGTGAGTGCTTGGTGGGCAGAGAATGTGGTCCTCGCCACTAAATGCACTGAACCCCGCCTAAACTACTATATTTAAAGTATAAAACAGACACACATCATACTTTCAGACAATTAAAGTTCACTCGTCTACAAAAAGTCAGGTTGGAAAAATCCTCTTAACTTTTTCCACATGGAACCACAAGCTAAATATACTCACAAGTCTAATACAGCACCAAAAAATGACTAAAAGAGACTACAAATGCTTAAGCTGTTTCTCAGCAAAGCCAACAACATGGTCACACGAGTGAAATATATAGTAGGACAATTCCATTCATAAGCTCTGGCAGGGGGTCTATGGAAACACCCTAAAGACAGAGTCTCTCTATCAGCTGCCAAAACTGTGCCCTTTATTAACCACACACCAGGCCGACGCCTCCACTTTCCTTAAATGCGCTCACTTACATTTTGTAATGGAATAACGCCTCATGTCCTGTTGTGGTGGCTGAAGGAAGTGCCGATCAGAAGGCATTTCATGGCTTATTGATACCATCACAATTTGTTCCCAAGAGAACAATCCTAAAGTGACTTTGTATCAGACAACAACAAAGCCAGATGAGAAAAGTATAGGTCTGGCTCGGGCCCGGCGCCACAAGGGGGCAAAAGGGGGCATTGTGCCCTCAGCTGTATTATTTGCCCCCTCACCTTGAGCATCATTCATCCATCAAAAAGTACAATAAATGTCACAATTATTAAATAATAACTTTAACTAATTATCTTCCCCAATAAACTTTACTATGTTTGGATCAGATATGTGGGCAGGCAGTCAATAAATGTGTTAAAAAGCCTCAAACCCAAGTTAGCTTGTAGTCTTAATTAATGTTATCATCTGTTTTCCGTGCAAAGTCCCCGTTTTTGGTCGACGGTACCCGGTTGAAACTCCCGAAAATGTTCCCGTTTTTGAATGTGCGTTAAAAAACATAGAGCAAGGTGAAATAAAATGAGTACAGTGTTGTGCCTGTTTGTAGCATTAGCGTATTTCTTCTTCTTCTACTACTTCTTCTACCTCTACTTCTTCTTCTTCTACTTCTAATTCAATGTACCTGCCCGCGAAATATTGGACAAAAGAAACTTGGCTAGTAGTGTCAACTAAATCCATAGTATTACAACAAAAGCGCTTATGTTCTCAATCGCCAAGTGTGGGATTGAATATAAAATTAGTTTAGATTAGATTTATTGTCCCCAGGGGGAAATTCATTTGCACAGCTCTGTGAAAACAATATGAAATCAACAAAAAATAAGACAGACAACTATAGATAGCACCACACACGGACTGGCCATCGGGACGTTCGGGACGAATCCCGATGGGCCGGTACTGAAGTGGGCCGGTTGGACGATGTGTGCCGGTTGGATAAGTCACTAGCACCCCCACCCCCATTGAGAATTTACTAACGGTATTTACTTGTGGTACCGAGGTTGGCCGGTTGGATAAGTCACTAGCAAACAAGAATACAGTTTAAAAGTGGAGTGATTTGTAAAATATCCATAAAGAAATAGAACATCGGTTTACAGTTCTGTTTCATATGGGTGTTGAGATCTGTATCCATAGATCTCTTAAAGGAGACATCATGCTTTTCCGGTTATTACCCGTCCCCTTGTGTGTTATGAATGTTTTTATGCATGTAAACGGTGTACACAGTCACAAACCCTCAAAGTACACCCTGTAGCGAGTAAAACTATAACACAGAAAATACCTCCCCAAAACGCCTCGTTGGAGATAAATCATTGTCCATTTGATTCTTCCGGGTACGGCATGAAGTCAACCCGTACCCGGAACGAAATGGACCAATCCGCGGAGTCATTACGTTACATCCGCGGAGCAGTTACGTTAAGCTTATTGGTCCATATTGACCAATCCACGGACTTCCTCACACACACACACAGTGCAGGCAGCTCTGCTGATTTCTCCTCCCTGGCTGCAGGCTGATTACAGACAGTTGGGATCGCGGCGAAATTCTCTCTGCAGACCCATTCTCACAGCGTTTATCAACCTTTTTCTTACTCAATATCAAGCCACATTTTTTGTTTGTACTTCTGCTGTGAGTTTGTGTGTGCTCAGGATGAGTTTGGCTGTGTTTCGTTGTGTATCGCTAAACAAGGAAACAACACCTCCACGGAGCTCAGCTCGATTCACAACGTTCCGACCAATTAGAGTGCTCACCGGGAGGGTGGGGGCTGGAGCTATTGGAGCTACAACGAGCCGTTGAAGGCAGAGTGAAATTCAGTGAATACACGTAGTTTACAGAGATACTGTCTGAGAAACCAATGTGAGTTTGGAAAATTGTTCTTTAATCCTTACATGACTAGAGTATAGTAAGTAACTAAGTAAATCTGTATAGGAAGATGAGTTAAGGGATAGAGGGGAAAAGGTTATGGTATAATTACAGAGCCTGTCAATTTATAAATTGAGGAAATCAATGTTAGTCTGTTAACCAAAGTGCAGCCAGCTAATAATGCACTATCTATTATGAAAGATCAGAGGAAAACAACAGAATGAGAGGGGTAAATCCGGAATAAAAATAAAGAAGCAAAGAGATTGTAGAGCAGTGAGAAGGAAAAAAGCTTTGGGTGTCAATTAATTACATTGCCTGTATTTGTTGTTGTTGTGAAAAAAAAAATCACACCCTCAGTCATTTCATCCTGGAGCCGGGCCTGGTCTGGCTATAAGCACAATGTGACTCTCAAAGCAACATGAGACAACTAAAGCCTTCCAAAGAGACCCCCAGCTGTCCCCAATTAAGATTGCATTTTAGACTGGTGTAGAAATTAGTCCCAAGACTCAGAAATGAGTTAGCATTTTACCACTTCCAGTTCAAATCTCAAAGTCAACCCTTTTTGGAACAATTATATTTTCATATTTGTTTCTAAGACATGGAGTACATTAGTAAATAAACAACTTGTGAAGCGTTTATTTGTTTAAAAAGTTGTTAACAAGTGGCTAAAAGAGACTAATAAACGTCATCACGGAGAACAAGAGCCTAATGTTAGGTTTTTACTTCAAGCCTTTGCCTTTGTGCTTCTACCAATTATAAAAGTGGTGTTAATATGTGAAGATTATCCCGCTGAACAAAACGTGTAAGTATCATCAACGTGTGACTGCCACAGATCTTGTTTCCTGCAATGTTCCAAAATCCAAAGTAAAGATCCTATTGTTTTTTGTGAAGGGAGCTTTTGCAATGCTAACATCAGGGTCGGCCTACAAAAATGACGTCATCACTGCACCATTCTATAACCTGTGCAACAAAGATAAATAGCAGAAGAGTTACTGTGGTTACACGTTGAGACTGAATAACAGGGATATCACAGGCAGACGGAAGAGAATATATCAGAGCTGTTTTTAGGTCTGTTGGTACAAGTCCAAGTCAAGTCTTAAGTAACTTGAGACAATTTGGTTCAAGTGTCAAGTCAGTCAATGGAAATCTCAGGTCCTGGAAACAAGACAAAAATATATGATTCTTCATAAATAGACTGAAATTATATCATGTCTCTGGATAAATGTGACATGAAACAGATTGTAAACTTCTTTTTAAAACCATTATTTTTCATAGTCTGTCTATAGTGAGCCCCTTGAAGAATTTGTGTGAATCTCTGACGATGATGTAACTTCTGCTGTACTTTCTGGTGGATTTATTATGAACCGGATCTACATTTTCTAATAAATCATCCTTGAGTGCTTTTGTAAATAAATAATACCTTTTCATGCTAATCAGGCCAGTCCCATTGTAATATCCAATTTCCCTGACTATCTAATAATCTCGTAAAGAGAGCTGTGAGCAAGATCTTGTGGTTTCTTGACATTTCTGTCTTCTTCCTCACAAAAAACACACATTAGACAACAGTAAAATGGCCCGACGAGTTTAGAGCGATAATTTTAAGTCCATTTCCCATAAACACAAAACCAGAACCGGCGCACATGTGGTGCCCACACATGCTATGTCTCTCCACAGACATTTCTGGGTGACGTAATCCTAAATCAAGCTGTTGAGTAGAACACCGGGAGCTGGAGGCCACATTCGAATGCCACTCCATGTGCTTTTACCCTGAAAACAGACAGAAGAGTGGGTGACGTCTTGCTGTCATGCTTTAAAAGAGTAGACTACTACAGGAGACAAATAACATTTTCCACAATCACAAACAACATATGGTACTGAACACATGAAAACAACCCCCAGTGTGTGTGTGAGGTCCAGGCAATAACAGGACGAGAACATCCGCATCTTCTGTCAACCGCTCTTGCCGGTGCTCGTGGCACAAAAACACCCGCCTGTCAGTATCAGTGTCAGTACTCTGCAAACTGAGCATCAACATCTATGACTTTACAAACAGACGTCAGCAAAGCCCCTGACTCACCCTCTTCTCTTTTCTCACTCACACAAAAGCCCTTGAGCACTTCCAGCCAGTTGTCTCCCCAACAATTGCCAATCCAAAAAAGAAAACTGCCCTCGTAAACCTCTCCGACCATCCCAGTTAGGGGTGAGCATTTGAGAACTGGGACCTTTTTCGCCGAGATATCAGTCTGTGTTTGATAGGCCAATACATATTTGAGTGGGAAACAGCTCTCTGAAGACATGTTTTATCGTTCCAAATAACAACACCGTCTTCCAGGTTGGGCCTTTGTGTGGCACAGGAGTCTCTAGAAAATGAAATGTTATGGGACTGGGACTTGTAGACTGAAACAGAAGCTATAAGTAAACATGGCCGTGTCTCACCTCGCCTTCTCTGTTATCACGTCTTCCAGCAAACACGAACACGCTCACAGGAAGAGGATGTGTGTTCGCATCTCAGCGGTCCGGCTTTCCCTACGGTCCAACGAACACTTCCCATCCACAAAGCCCTGATTCTCACCCCCCTCTCTTCTCCCAAGATAAGCATTTCCAGCTGGTTTCACAAACATTACAAATGAGATTCAATGGGTGCCACAGATTGTGTCTTTCTCTCTGTTTCTCTCCCTCCCTCTTTTTTCTTCTCACAGTGACTGTTCCTTGTCTCCTGAGACAGGGGAGCAATGGAAACTAGGCCATGGCTGGCCCACTGAGACAGAAAAAAAAAAAACTACAGCTCTGAGAAGCTCCTGTTACACTTAAACTCTACTATAGACACTATCCAACGTACAGTTGGATTGATTTGGGAGGCTCAAGTTACACTACTAAACTACTCTGTGGAAGCAGTAGCTGTGCATTAAGAGCCCAAGTTGCATCGAACACATATTACTATATGTATCATCAACAGCAGACCATTAATTCACTGTATCTAAGCACTGATAGTGTCACATTAGCCTGCCAAGCAAATATAATGTGGGTTTAATGTGTGGGTTTTAAAAGAATAGTTGGTCATCTTGCCAAGATAGACAAGGAGAAAACAAATATTTAGCTACAGCTAGGACACACCTAGCTTAGTTTAGTATAAAGCTTGGAAACAGGTGGAAACAGCTACAGAAAGAATGCACTTCATATATTGTTTGTTTATAGAGTACCACAGTGACGCGTTCCCCAAACCGTAAGTAAACTCCTTCCGGTTCCTTAACAAAAAAGCAATACAATTTCTCCATAGGATTTTGGAAAATAGCTCGAAATAAGGTGTATGGTTGACACACATTTAAGAGACAGATCACGTTTTGTTCAGCCGGATAATATCCACATGTCTACCCTACTTTTATAATTTTTTTAATCGTAATTCTAGTCGCCAGAAGCAAAATGCTAACGTTATGCTATAAACGAAAGGGTCGCTGCTTCAACGTCACGCCAACTTGAGATCCCTATTGAAAAGTAAAGATTCAAAATTGTACAAGTTGAAGCGTTGCAAGAGCGCAGGTACTTGCTTTCAAGCAGAACAGGGCAAATTGTGAATATTCACTCAAATAAATACAAAATATAATAAAATAAACATTAAGGTGCAGCATTTCGATGAACTGAAATAATCTGTATTTAAACTGTACTGTACTAGTACCTAAGCAGCCAGTTTGACATAATGACTTGCTTATCATTGTATTTTCATGTTTTTTGTTAAAGAAAAATGTACTTGTCCACATAACAATGTCTCCTGCTGTGGAGAACACCCTCTCTAGGGACAGAGGTAGCAGATACAGCCAGGTAGCGCTTTGCTAACATGGCAACATAAGGATATTTGGCGTTTGTAATAGCTTTGGCTCAGTCTGAACTTTTTGTGAGTGTTGGAGGCTTAAATGCTAGTGGGAGTTGGGTTTGCACTTCAGTCATTTTTCTTTTGGTACCGGTGATATTCACGTTCGGGTGATGCCTTTTCGAATGAGTGTGCAAGTTTGATGTAGGCCTATTGCCAGCTGCGTAACCAATTTTAGTTGAAAAATGCAGACAAACAGCTTTGGTTCTGTCCACCTGTCTTTGTCCGTCACCCTTGTACGTAACTGCAAAACCAAAATGTTCCCAAACCCGAGACTTCAATGATGCTGGAGGATTTTCGAGCTCAACTTTATCTGCGTTCGCCATTTTGACAGTTCCTCAAATTACTGACTACATTTGAACGCATCCCTGTGACCAGCTCTCATAGTATGCCTCTCGTCCAATGAAATTACTTGCTTGCTCTATGACGCGTTGAACCCAATGTGAGCAAATTACTCTGAATGCTGCGACGCAGCACCTGAGATTACTGTTCCCGTTCTCAATTGTTTACGTTCAACGTTATATACGTTATATCCGAATAATTTCGGTACGGGTACGTGTACCGTTACACCCCTAGTCTCAAGGGAACTCAACAAGTGTCAGAAAATACAACCCTCTCTCTTTTCCTCCATAACCAAATCTCTAAAAAAGGGGCTGTAACGGATCTGATACAGACTGATCCAGATTTGAATTATTTTCTATGTCACTCCGCTTAGTTGTCAATTCTCCACCTATAAGGGGAATGAGAGGTTGGGCCACAGCCGGCCATTGCCGCTCGAAAGCGCTGGAGACGCTGTAGTACATGGGTCGGCAATAGGCGGCCCGCGGGCCATTGGTTTTTTTGAAAAAAATAATTTAAATATCGTTCCGACAGTCACAAATATAGGCTATAATGTCCGAATAGAGAATCTAGCTACACCTGAAGAATGCTTATTGTACTTTTATCCATGTTGAGAGTGAATGACACAAAGCACAGGCACAATCTGGCAGCGGGGTGCACTGAGTAGTGGATCAATAAGTAGGTGGACAGTGCGTGGTGCTGAAATAGCCAATATGCGGTTTATGGTGTGAAAAAAATAACACCAGCCCACTAAATCATTCAATCGTAATGTTTACTTATATGTGAACAGTAACAAAGTTCAGTCAAAACATTGACAACAAAATCGGAGAAAGCCGCTTGATCATGGAGGGCGAGGGGTGGTGGTGCATATGCTGTTACCCCAGTTGGCAGCTTTGTTTGGAAAGAAAAGTTGATTCAAAATGCACGAAAGCTTTGGATCTTAGTTAATAAAAAATCTCCATAAAGAAACCTACCAAAATACAATCAAAAGGCTGTTAAGTTACGTTTGGCCACACACAAACAGACACATGGGGATCTAGTCCAAAACTGGCGACACCAAAAATAAAAGTTTGTTAATCTTTAACCTGGAAGGAGTTTTACAAGAGGTGCAATTGCAATGACCTAAAATGCTTTGATTTTTCTCTAAAACTAAAAAGGTACATGTTTTTATTTTAAAAAGCTACGTTTTCAACCAAAAAAAGTGTGTTCTTGTGACCACAATGTGAACAGAAGAATATTTTTTTTTGCATCGCTAACTAATCTTAAATCCATTTCCACATCTTCTTTTAAGACCATTATTAACTCAGCTGATATCATCCTTGATAAGTTTGTGTTTGATAAAATAAACGCAAATTAATTGGCACACGGCGAACCTGGGGCAGGTAGTCCTCCAGTATGGGAGTGCTGGTGGTTTCAAGAGCTCCAGGCAAACTATAATTAAGCTGCCATGTAGAGTCTGCTGCGTGCACTGTACTTGATGGGTACTTGAATGAGGAGTGAAGGGGCTGTCAGTTGGGGCCCAAAGCTAGTTTTGTGCCCCTGGTTCTGTACAGTGATGCTTCTACACTGTCAAGAGTTGAGGTATCAGTTTACAGGGGCCACCCCAGGTGACAAATTATATACGGGCAGTGTTTGCTATTATCGACTATGTCAATTTCGCAGATGCTGTTATGTTCTGGGTGGGAACATTCATATCATTTTTCCAAGTCTTGTAAAGAAGTAGCAGTATGTCTAAAGAAAGTACACATGTGGGGAGAGCCCTGTGAATTCCTACTTTCCAAGGAGAATAAGCGTGTTAATTGTGTCCATATCGTTAGGCCCAAGGGTCTGCAGGTCTGTAATTGCATATGAGCAAGTCATTTATTATGTCTTGTTTATGAGCTCAAAATAGGATCTAACTGGGGCCATGGAGAGCCGAGCCCCAAAGACAGACTCTCACTTATAACAAGTGAGGTATTGATGAAGAAGGCCGCAGGAGGGAAGGATCAGGAAGGGAATGATAGTCACTGAAATAGGGAGAATTAAGTGTCCAACATCTTTAAAATAAGGATTGATCAGACAAGCTTCAAATAAAAACAAAAAGTCCATTCAAACAGTTAGTTTGACATCTTTCAAAGATATTCTACTTAATGCAGAACGTGGTGATATTAGTTTGTCAACTGCTGTTTTCAAGGTCAATCTTAATTTTAGGACACATTGACTAAAAGCCCCTCGAGTGCAAACATTGTTTTTATTTAAATACCTTCAATTCCACTAGGCAGATACCATCTATTGAGGAAGTTCATGTCATTTGAACAATAACTCCAGAACAAGAACTAAATTAACCTTGTGTTGACATTATTTTGGGAAATGTTGACCAGATAATTCAATTTTTTTTAACAAGACCATTTTAGCACAGGCTTATCTTGAATGTTGAACTGAGGGATAACATTTATGGAAATATAATCCTTATATAACTTTGGAAACTGTTCATTGACAGGTTTTGAAGCCTGGGCAGAAACTGCTGAACACTGAGAAGGTATATCAAATTGTCAGTTAAAATGATAGGAATAATATGAAATATTGGTTAATTGAGCGTGTGAAATATTCGGATATACACATTAAGATTTAAGTCTGAATAATGAAAATGTTGCTACATTATAGAACTGCTGAACTTCTGTAGTACTATAGGACTATGACCATATATGTTTACTAAAACACCATGAGGCTGATCTGTCTATCTGGTTGAGGAAGCGGTATGGAGCAAATCAATTATTCAATAGTTATACAAAAATATAACAATAGTTTTGATCAAATAACTCGATAATGCAACAATAATGTAGTTCTGACTATTGGTGCTTTCACAAAGTATTTACTCCATTCAATCAATACTTGTTCACCAGTAAGGTGGATAGAAATGTACAGAGTTAAAGCAACTAATAGATCACTTAAGAAAATGACATATTGCATGACAATTAACTTAAGAAGATTAAAAGAAGATATTTAGTCACATATCATGATTTGCCCAACCCTACTTCCACCTTACAACTTGTCAGAAGTACACAGGTAAGCTGGCATTACTGAATGTAATCATTTGGTGTGACTAATTAAATATATAACCACTTTACCCTAAAAAAGAACTGAATGTACACTAGTTTTGACTCCAAACACCTCTGACTAGTCTAAATAATAATGAGTAGTGAGAAGTCATGATAATATTGACACATTGAAGGTAATAGCCTGCATTAGGTTACACTGTTGAAGGTGCCCAGGCTGCTTGTTTGACAGTCCACATTTATGACAGCTCACTTGTGATAATGAACCATGTCTGTTGAAATATTGAGGGGGGTTAGCTAGAGTAATAACGGTTTGCTTTATTATTTATAAGCAGGTATCTTGCTGAACACGAGTTAGCTTAGCGAGGGTCTCCACGAAGCTGCTAGCTACATTAATGGACTAAATGCTGCGTTTAGGTGTCACGCTGTGGCTGGGAACAGGCCAGAGACACCGCTGACACCTCTGAATGGGACAAGGTGGGAATAAGGTGATATGCAGGCAGGCAACTCACGTAGTGTTTAGACGGATTGCGCCTCTTCTGCACGTCCACGACTTTCACGTCCAGTACAGTCCGAAACTGCATCTTGACCCTGCAAAGGCTATGCATTAAAATCGACAGACAGGCAGCTGCTGAGGCTCCGGATAAGCTATCTTGTATCACGGGAGCGAAATCACCACATTCATCGCTGTGTCACTTAAAAATTCAGCGGTCCATGAAGACAGCAGCTCCTCGGCGGCGCAGACTGACGCAACGACCATAAATATGATCAGAAACTTATCAATAGTACATGTGAGTTTTTGCTGGCCGGTGGCGGTGAAACACACAGCCGAATATCCGAGCACAGAGTGGGGTTCACGTTGCTTCAGCAGCACAGTCTGGCCGGTGGCGGGCGGCGCGCTGGTTAAGGCGGTCACCTTAAAAATAGAAAAAAAGTGATGCGAGTTCCTTTGTGTCTGCCGCGGTGCCTACTGGAGGGGCATCTTTATACCTGGAGGTTACCGGGGTGTCTGAATGCGAAGGGAGCAGGCAGATCCAGCGCCTAACCTCCTCCTGCCTTCCAGCAGGCGCAGTTAATTTAGGGAACGGAGTGGGATGGGCTTCACACACGTCCTCAGGGCGATTTGGAATGAAGCATCCAATAAAAAAAGATTTGCCTGTGCCTTCTTCGACAAGAAACCTACTGTGAGATAGGCTAATGATGATGTGTTTGTTACGAGCGGAGACACTTGGCCTATCATTTCACTAATCTTCCCCCGGGGCCCCAGAACTTTTCCTTCCCGCTTCAGAGCATATTAAATAAAGTAACGTAATGTCTCAACATGCAGGCCTGAATTCGACACGAACTGCAGGTTATTCGTTGAAATGTTCCTACTTCTCCCGGTGTGATAATGAAGCTGTGCTCACTTTGTTAACACTCTCCAATCTCTGAGTCACGAGCAGCTTTCTGGCCGGAGACACGAGCAGCTGGAGATATGGATACAGATGTTTCTCAGGCGACCAATCAGAAGCAGCCTGCTCTACATGAAAGAGCCAATTAACGACCGAACACTGCCCCCCTGTGCACACGGCAACACATGCATGGTGCTAAAGCTTGGACTTATTACTCCTTTTTAGTTCACTAAATGTAACACCTAAAATGAATTAAGCCCCTTAACAGGTTTTCATGGCATGAAGATCAGATAAGTATCACATTTTAAGACCTTCTGTTGTTATTATAATGACTTTACTGTAAGCACTAGCCTAAGGCTTGAACTCCAACTGGGCATCTGCCCCAGGGGATTTAAAAGCTCCAAGCCTACTGTGTGTGTGAACTGCTTTGGTGTGAAGTCATATACGTATGGGAAGATGTAAGGATGGATTACCAATAAGGCAAAGATTTTCAAGGGGTCAATGAGAGAAAACTAATTTGTAGTTATGTAATGTATACATCTAAAGGGCTTTCTTGCAAATCAAACTTTTTTTATTTAATTGACAATCCACCAATTTTCACGTGATATTTACTCATCATGATTCTGATTGTTTTCTACATGGACTCAGAGAGTGCAAGTGTTTAACTGAAAGCCTGTAAAACAAACCGGGCATGTAGTTTCAAAGACTTGGGAATTTTCCAGACTGGGAAAGTCTAATAAAAATGTAATTGAGTTATATTTTTAGTCCAACTTTCAGAAGTTTGATTCTCAGCCTAGATATGCATAATGCAAGTTGGATGAGTAGTGCATTATATTTATGTCAGTATATCCACATGAAGATACAACATATTTGTGCATGTTGGATTTTGACGTGCTTGCAACTGCTTTTTTTAAATGATGATGACAGAGATGGTAATAACAGCCAATTATTGGTATTATTATTTAACACTGCTTTTCCTACAGGTTTATCCTATGTAGTTTTTGTGTGCCTTGCCAGTCAGATTGGATATACTGTAAAGGGATGCAAAAGAAATATTTTATGGGAGGACATCAATTGAGAGGGATGGGGACCAAGAGGTGCCTTGCATTTTAATGCAGCTATTTACAGCCACTGTTATATATTTTCTATTTATTTTGGAATGTATACAATCATTATTAATTACAACAGTGGATTGCAAAATTGTATCAGCATGGTTAAAAATGGACTTAAATGGATCCCAAAATATTGGTTTTGTCAAAGAGATGTTCTTGACAATAGTCACGATGAACAAAGGAATACAAATGACATGATTTATTTCAATTGGATGCTCGCATTTTGGAGTAATAGGCCATACTACATATAGTATAAATATATACAGCCAAACTGTGCCTAAGTTAAAACACAGTGTAATGGCTGTCGCTGGTGCTGACGACGTCACTGTTGCACTCCAGTGATTTGAGGACCAGCTCCAGTGCCGCTCTGCTCACATTCAGGCTGTAGCGCTGCCTGACTGCAGACAGGATGTGCAGGATGTGGCAACCCTTTTCTGCATCTGCGGGCACAGGAGGAAGACACTGTCAACACACAGGCATGTGGCCATGGAAACCAAGGTTAGATGGAGGCTTTAGACTTTTTATTTAGGCATTTTCGTTGGCCTTAATTTTACAACAATCTTACAGAAATATGTACATTTTACAAGGAGTATCACACAACGGTAGCCTTTCTATAGTGAAAATTAAGCCATTAATAAAGTTGTGCAGCAATTAAGTATTTTTGTCAGCAACCCATCACAAGGGCTCCCTCAACAAAAACAATGTAATGTTTCCAATGGAATTAGGAATATTGTAGAAAACAAGATCTATGGCAAAAACATTTATGATACTTACAATAGTTGATGCGTAAATGCAATTGGCAGAAGTAGAAAGCTAAAGTTGGGCTACAAATAAATAAACAACATGAAGTTAACATGACTTCATGTAACCACTGTATCAGTATAATGAGGCTTAATAGCCGTTTTAAGTCATTTGTTAGCTATCACCATTTTTAAAAGCTTTAAACATTCACCAGTGGTGTGTTTACTGACATTTATTATGTCATAAAACAAAGTGTGAACATCTGGTCAGTTGTATTTACCATAGACCTTATTTCAGGAATCTAACCAAAAACAAATTTTCACATTTAGACGAGTGAACCCGGAAGTGGTAAAATGTCAACTAATTTACGGGTTAAAGAATCATTCTTACACCACTGTATTGAAGCAGAGATGGTTAAGTAGGTACTTTGCGGCACTGCCTCAAACACCTCCAAACACCTCCATTCGACACCTTTGTTTACTTCAGTTACATAGTGACATCACTATGTAACGCTGGCGCTTCTATTGGTTAGTGCTCCATTACATTGTAAGTGATAGGCTAAGGGACGGGACATCTCTAAGCGCTTGGCCAACTGCAACAGAGGCGGCCAGCTAACCAATCAGAGCAGACTGGGCTCTGGTTTCACACAGAGGGTGAAAAGAGGTGCTGCAGCACAGGCAGTATGAGAAAAATAAAGAGCTTTTTGAACATTAAAGCATGGACACATGTCACAGTAGAGGCACAAAAGACTAATATCAACCTGAACATTAGCATAATATGTCCTATTTAACTATTAACTAAAGTAACTGCTTTACACCAAACATTGCCACAAAGGTGAATTAGAAAAATTATCAAAATCTTGATACTTGAAGAGTACTTACACTTCTCTCTCTTGCAGTCCTCCCTGATGATATCTTTGACGGCTATGAGTAGATCTTTGTCCTGTGCAGTCACCTGGTGATGGAAAACAACATCGAACACACACGTTCATAAGGCATCCTCACTTTAACTGCTGAGTTGTTAAGAATAATTGAAGGACTCTCTGATGTTTCTTACATGATAAAGCTCATCCTGGGATTTGACCTTGCGGTAAACAATACCCTCATCCTGAAGAATTTTCAGGGCCTCCTTGAGGAGCTGCCGGAGCTGCTGGCATGCAGATGGACCCGCCACGGGCTCCTTCGTAGCAACAGAGAAGCATGGTAATACAGCAGTGCTAAAATGAAAGTACATTTAAAATGGCATTTTCTTCTATGTTTTTGAAGGATATACTTTATTATATTGAAGGACACTTGAGATACAGTCTGACGTTTGATTTTTCTTTCATCCCACCTCCACACATCTTCAAAAATAAACTGATCCAATATTATAAATCGGGCGTACCTGTTCTGCTAGTGCAGTTTGAGGCTGTCTAGGGATCAGAGGCTGCAGGAGGTCCTGAACATCATACGGCCTGAACCTGCTTACCGACTTCTGCTTAAAGAAATCCTTGATGATATTGGTTGCCTTGCCGATGGAACTGACAGCTGATTCACTGAACAACACAGAGAGAAAATGGCCTTCATACAATTCATACTTAAGGCCCTGACAAACCAAACTGACACCAAAAACCATTCCCGACGGACCCGACTGTTGTGTCGCCTCACGTCTCCTGTGTCTTGGCCAAAAAGTCGCACTGGAACACACCGCAAAGATGTGGGGCGCACGCTCGTGAACTGTTAGCGCCGTGTTAAGGCCCCTACACACCAAGCCGATTTCGGCCGTCGATAGATGTCGATAGATGTCTGGCCGTCGATCAGCGTCCTGTCGCCCTACTCAGATTGGTGTGTCCCGCACCGTCGTGTCTTTTCGGCCAAGCTGACACCTTCCGCTGAGCTGTCAGCAAAATAAATCACTGATTGGCTGTTCAGCTTAGTGAATCAGTGCATGAGAAGCGAGGTACACAAACAAACGATTAAGGAATGGGTAGGGGCCTTTATACATGCCCACTGCACCTTGCAGGAGCGCGCACAGTGTAAAAAATCCAAAACTCACAGATATTTCATTGATTTGTATGGCAAAGTTAGGTTTGGAAACGGTATTATTTCCTTTTTTGCGGGCATGCATAACACGGCATAATACTGGAGCATCGCTGCGGGGAAACTTTGGCGCTGTTCTGAGTTTATTTTAATCTGTCAAAATGACGGAATGCTGAAAATATTCGGTTTACGCGCAGAAAGAAACTATTTAAGCATTGTGGCTGGCAACCTTAAAGTACTGCTGCTACCACATTCCATGCATCAGTAATTATAATCCAAGATTATATTAATATAAAACATCATAACACTGACAGGCAAATGATATATCATCATGTACATCTGTATCTTCTGACTTTTATTGTAGTATAGCCAGTGGAGTAACAAGGTTGTGATTGGCTGCCCCCCCCCCATCGCCCCAAACATAAGCGCACGCTGATGTGCTCACACACGCACGGACACACACAACCACTCAGAAGCGCCACATGTAGGCTATCAACAACAGCCTGCCCTGGCCTCATACCACCACAGCCTGACAACGGCACAGCAAACTAATCAAACAATCACTTTACAGAATTAAATCGAGATTTCAAGGACGATGTATGATATCTAATTTCGTAAGTTTAGCCGTTACATCTCCTTGTTCTCTCTTGTCCTTTCTCTTTGGAGTGCCGCTCTTGTGCTTTGGTTTGCTGTACATTATCAGGGTTCCTGCAGGTTTGACCAACTAAAATTTAAGCCTTTTTTTTTAGAACTTTTAAGACCACTTTGAATATAATTTAAGTTCTGTTTCACGGCAAGAAAGTATGAAGGAAAATTGCTATGAAAGAAGAAATACGTCCCATAATTACTTACAAAGTAGAGAAGAGCAAAGAGGAGATAGTTTGTGTGAATTACTTTCAATTGTGGGTAAGGGTAGATAGCTCCCATTGTTCTATGACCTGTCAATCATCAAACCGGGGGTCATATTTCATTATGTGTTCATTTTTATCTGAGGTTGTACCCATGGATGTATAAAGAATAGTTATACCGCAAAGTTATTCTCCGTGGGGACTTCCGGCAAAAATCTTGATTCTGATTGGCCAGAAGACTCGAAAGAAAATCAGCAAAGATGTTTTATTGAGAAGATGATCACTACGTGACAGAAGTTTTCAAAACCGTTTATGGTCTCCGGTACTTCCAGTCCAACGCAGACTGCATGCACAGCGTTTTCTTCAGTCACACATCTGCGACCCACTCGAAACGGGTCCGCGGCCCACTTTTGGGTCGTGACCCACCAGTTGAGAACCACTGTCCTAAAGCATATAATATATATCAGGATACAGCCGTTGTGTATTTTATTATGTGAAGCACTAAATGGTTTTAGAAAAACATTGACTCTTTGTTTGTAGATATCAACTAAACTAAAGCACACAAATAAAGAGTGTAATGTAGGCCTGTTATACTGAGTGATATATATAATTATACACACTGCTCTGCTTTCTGCACGGACCTCGCAGCTGTTCTCACTGTAAACATTGCG
>NW_011366918.1:0-5922 GCF_000735185.1 Notothenia coriiceps
TTGAGAGTGTTTGAGAACGTATTTGTACTTGTTTTATGAGAGAATATCTGCCATTTTTGAGAGTTGAGTACGCAATTCGTTCGCTTTGAAAACACAAACTGTTACACTGCAAAATAAAAGATTTAAAAACGACAGCAAATGTTTTAGGCGATCACTGTCACTGTTTTTTTCAATCCATCCTGCCTCAAATTGATATAAAGAACAAATATGTTTTTTATTTACATTTAATCAGATAACATCATTAACAGTCATCTCAAGCAGCTGAGATTAAGAACAATTTAATCTATTTTAATTTATTTTGTATATACACATCCGCACTCCTCAACAACTCTTTCATCCTCAATCTTTATGGACTTTCTCTTCCTTTGGTCTCCTCCTCTTCCTCATCTACATTTCTTCCAATCTCCTTGCTTGTAACCCTTGTGTTGTGTTCAAAAGCTGTTACCGCTCATGGTGCTCGCGGGTACATTTTGACCCACGATTTATCTCAGTCCAAAACACACACAAAATGACTATCATCCAATATTGTTTTAACTACATCATAACTAACTTATAATGCATTCATAACCGTACAATCCTGTTGTAATTTAATGTTATGGCCCCAAACACATTACACCACATATTGCACACGTGCATGTGTGAGTTCAGGTTCAAGCGTTAGTGCACATATTCTTTGAGAAAGGTGGAACTTCTTACAGGCTCTGCTGTGGCTCTCAGGCCCCGCTCCGCTGCCTTACCCTGACACATGGAGGGAAAACACACATTTCATCTGTCAGGGAAACATCGAGATGAAATGAAATGGTTATATATATTATACAGGTTTACACACCTCAGTTCTAGCGTCATGACTTTTGTCCGAGGCTTTGTCAGATTTCCTGGAGCTGGTCGGGTCTCTGCGATGATGTCTCTCCGGTTCTTCGTCCTCTCTGTGCTTCCTCTCTTTGTTGTTATCCCGTTCTGTTCGCTCTCTGTCACCTCCATGACCTCTGACCTCTTCCTTCACGTCTCGATGCTCTCTGGATCTGCTGTCGTGCTTTCGCTTTTCGTCCTAGAAGGAAAGCAACAAATCAAGTACACACTAATGGAAGAGCTGAGTCACTTTCCTGAATCAACCAAACTGTGAAGCAGAGCCATGGCTGACGAGGATCACTTTAAATAAAACAGAATGTGTTTCATTTGTAAATTGAATAAACCTTTATTGTTGTATTATAAACTTAGAGCCGAGCGGACTCACCACCCACTGACTGTCCTCTGCCTTATCATCTGCTCTCAATGGCTGTGTGTCTGTGTCGCCCACTGGAGATATACCATTATATACGAGAACAAGGATATTTGTGATATCTTAGAGATGTTAGCCTTTGCAGACCGTTGACTTGCACTAACCCTACTTTACAGCAGAGGGAACACCATGAAAAGCAGAATAGAGCCTCTTCATTATTTTGTTTTCTTCATGTAGTTTCCCTGAGATACTCACATGGTGCCCTCTCTCCGTGTGCCTCCTCTCTCTCTCCTCTCTACGTCTCCTCTGCTCCTCTCTGCTCTCTGAAATCACAAAGTGAAATGTAAACAGTCGTCCTGTGATTAAAGCGTTATGTGTTCACATTGACGCCACCTTACCTCCGTCCTCCTTCACTCCCACATGCTTCCTCTCTCTGTCGTTCCTCTCGTCTTTGTCTCTCTCTCGATGGCGGTCTCTTTTCTCTCGATCCTGCTTCTCTCTCCGTTCTCCTTCTCCACCTTCCTCATGTCTCCGTCTCTCCTTCCTCTCCTCTTGTTCTTCTCTCCGTTTTTCCTTGTCTCTCTCTTCCCTCCTTTTGTCCCTGTCCTCCTTATCTCTGTGTCTCTCCTTGTCTTCATCGTTCCTCTTTCCATCTACCACCTTGTCTCTTCTATCTCTTTCACTTCTTCTATCCCGTGATCCCTCTTTCCGTCGATCTGCATATTTGTCTACTTCCTCTTTATCTCTCCTCTCCCTCAGCTTGTCTTTCTCTCGTCTCGTTTCTTTCTCTGGGTCTCTGCGAGTTCTTTCTACAGATTCTCCTCCACGTTGCCTTCTCTCACTATCATCTCGCCTCCGGACATTGTTATCAACCTGTCCTCCCTCCTGGAAAAACAGAAAATAGATCAGTTTATAAGTCATTCCAGGATAGGAGGACATTCTCTGTCCCGCCTATGAAATGTCATCATATAAAGCTCTCCATAACCTAGCCCCCATCTACATCACTGAGCTCCTTCAGGAGTACACCCCCCCCCTCCCGCACCCTCCGCTCTTCCTCCGTAGGACTTCTCATCATCCCAAGCTCTCGCCTCAAAACCATGGGTTCTCGAGCTTTCAGCTGCTCGGCTTCCAGACTCTGGAACTCCCTGCCACTACATATCAGTCTGAGTCCATAACAACATCAAAACCAACTCAAAACCCACCTGTTCAAACCGGCATTTTCTTTATAGACTGTACCCTGTGTCCTTTTGTAGTCCATTTCCTGTTGTTCGTGTTGTTTTACCCCGGCTGATATTTCACTAAATTCACTGTTTTAATTGCCCCTATGCCCTGTGAGGTGTCCTTGGGTGCTATGAAAGGCACCCCCCAAGTAAAATGTATTATTATTATTATTATTATATGCTTTAAATGCCAAAATATGCACCTGTTGTGTTGGATGTCCTTAGACACAATGTAAATTAAATTGTAGAAAAGGGTGTTTTCAGAATGGCCTTTTTCTCCTGTCCCTCCACAGGTAAAAGCTAGCATTGATTCATCAGGTAAAAGCTAGCATTGATTCATCAGGTAAAAGCTAGCATTGATTCATCAGGTAAAAGCTAGCATTGATTCATCAGGTAAAAGCTAGCATTGATTCATCAGGTAAAAGCTAGGTGTGTGACAACAACATCATACACTAAACATACATGTTAACGACACATGTGGCTCAACAGCAAGACATTTAACAAACATGCTAACAATAACATGTAATTAAAAAGTAAAGAAAAGCTCACCCTGATGTGTTTTCTCAGTTCAGCTGGTTTCCATGTGTCTTCCTTGGTTATTTTCTAAAAAAACAATAGATGTTAATGTCACTGAATATCATTATTAACATCCATTGGAACACATTAAGCTATTTCAATGGAAAAACCCCAAAACAATCCGTTAATTTCCACAGAAAACTAACATTTCTGCTTCATAACAAACATTTACCAGCACTTACACGACATTTCACAGAACAAAAACATGACCTATATAAACCTGTATACGCTAAACTCAAAGCTAAAGCACTTACCTTGTCACTACTCATATTTTCATGTATTTATATATATGTTTTAAGTCTTTTAAACGCGAGAAAGCAACTCATATTTTTGTAACGACGCCGCCATGATGGTACATCTGTTGTACGCATGCGCAGTTCATCGAAACCAAGGAGAACGCGTCATTTTAGCATGGCAACAGGATTGACAGTCGACATCAGAGCGACCGAGTGAATCAACGGCAGTTTCCATGCCAACGGTGAATGAATATGGCAGGTTATCGACTATATGATAACAAATGTGTATTTCTTATTTCTAACAGACCGTATTAAAATGTTGTTGTTAAAGCATTATAATAACATTGATTAATGTGTGGGTTCATTTAAAAATCTGCTTCATGTACAAATCTGTCTGTTTATCTATTTCTCTGTGCTCAAGATCACAAACCTTTCCTATTTTAATCGTTGGAATTTGAATAGCAAGCTAGTTTATTAGTTCCTAAAAAAGATAACGGTTTGTTTAAAATACAGTCGATTTAAATGCTTCATTTCTTATTTGACAAACTACTTCACATGGATTTATAAAGATGTAGCCGAGCAAGAGGGCTGTTGTCAGCAGGAATATCAGAAAACGAACTTTTCACACAGGTAAGCTAACACTTTTCATTGTTTTTTTAGCTTAAATAGCTTACCTCAACGACTTAAAATAATAAATAATAAAACCAGGCTGTGTTTACCACTAATGACCTCCAGATGGCGCTGTTTCTCCCTCTTTATCAGGGCTTTCGGCACCGCTGTGCTTGTCTTGTGATAATAATATAATTAGAAACCATATTTATTATTCCAATTTTTTATTAATTTATCTAACATTTCTGCCTGTAAATTGTCTTTTTCTTATACTGTAATTAATATTCCAGATGACATACTATATTCTGTATTTATTAATGCATACAATGTGTTTTTCTTGTTGTTTTTTGTCCTTTTATTTATTCAAGATCATATATTGTGTATAAAAACAAGTTTAAATCTGGGTTGGACATATAAAGTAATACAAAATAACATAAAGTAAATATATAAAAATACACTTTCATATTTCGTATTTGTTAAATACACAATTAGTTTTGTTTGCCTTTTTGTTCTTAATGTTTTTAATAACATGTTTTACTTCATACAATATGTCTGGCTGCTAACTACTTTCACTGCATCACATCACATGGACCAATCATAAACAAGCATAGCTAAACAGTCGTATGTAATATCAGAATATTACATTAATTGCATTTATTTTCATACAACATGTTGAATATTTTCGTAATAAAAAAGTGGCTTAGAAGTTATTAAATAAAACCAGGCTGTGTTTACCTCTAATGACCACCAGGTGTCCGTGTTTCCCCTCTCTATCAGGCTGGGAGCGCTCAGTGTGATGTGGTCCCTGTGTGTTTTTGTGAAAGCAGCATTTAACCCGAGAGGAGGCAGAGAGGAGCCGCGGACTGGATCAGCTGTGCGTTTTAAGGGAATGTATTCTGGTCACTAAAAGGGGCTCAATGCCATCGATTCCCCGCAAGGCAATGGGCTCGTGCGCTGGGGAGCCAACGTGAGAGCACATGGTGTTACAAAAAAAACCTTATTTTTAAAAACACTTTGGAGCTCAGAGACATGTCTAAGGACAGCATGACGGACACAGGCGTCCATGCCCCTAGTAAGGAGAATGGACATGCAATAATCCCACCCTCGGACCCCCTGCTGTCTGCCACACACGAGCTCACACACACCTGGATGCACGTCGCCAAAACCTTTGTGATTATTTTCCCCATCTACGCACTGGGATATTTCGAGTTTAGCTTCAGCTGGCTGTTGATCGGACTTGTGATGTTCTTCATGTGGAGGAGGAACTCTGGAGGGAAACACAGCCGCATCAGAAGAGCTCTGGATCTGTTCGAGCAGGAGGAGGAGAGGGGCTCCAAGCAGAGCACCAACACCTCGGATCTGCCTCCGTGGGTAAGAACATAATAAATTATAATAAAGCTTTATTTATATAGCACTTTCCATACAACACATGCAGCTCAAAGTGCTTTACAACATGACACATCACAAGTTAAAAACAAACAACAAGGAATTCCCCTCAGATTATTTGTTAAGAACTTTAAAAGGTGCATGCAGCGAAATATAACATTTTAACAGGTTAGTAGACACAAGGAGGTGTAGACACAAGGAGGTAAAAGGTATGACACAAAATAAAACACACTCCTTCATCCCCAGAGGTGGAAGAAGTACTCAGATATTGTAAAAGTAGAAGTACTCAGATCTTGTACTTGAGTAAAAGTAGAAGTACCAGAGTGTAGGAATACTCTGTTACAGTAAAAGCCCAAAATGTTGGATCATCTGAGTTGTGTGTCTGGGTGCCATTTGACTAAATACAACCTATAATATCTCATATGTGTGACACACTGAGGCGCCTGCAGGTCTCTCTGAGGCTTCAGGAGGTTTCTAAGGAACACTAAAGCCTGACAGGAGCCCATTGTTATCTAACAACGTGATAAAAAGCTGCAGCAGAATCCAGAGTTACTGCAGGAGTGTGAATCCCAAAATAACAGCAATCTGTGGACATGCTTCCTCACAGCGTGGTGTCTGGTTCTCCATTGTAACCCTGCTGGATTTAGCCTGTGTAATGTCAGTGTGTTGGGGGGGG
>NW_011366918.1:11438-15579 GCF_000735185.1 Notothenia coriiceps
ATGCTCATTTTCAGGTTCAAATGTGTATTTGGCACCTCTACTGTGACATGTTTCCATGCTTTAAGGTTCAAATGAAACTCCTTCTAGAGGGAACTTTGGGATTTTAGCCTTTGCAGACCATGCACATGCACAATAGGGCCTCTTTAAGACCCTAATTTCCCATGGAGAGAATTACGTGAAATGAAATCAACATTAATTGGAGCTAATTAAATCTAATATGAGCCATGATGCACTTCCATCCAGCCGCTGAATTTCTCGGGGTCTTGTAATCCAGACGGACTTCAGTAATTGTGTTAATCACTGTGTCCAACCAAATGGGATTAATGCTGCAGTTCTGTCTGCATGGGATTAGTGTTTCATCAAATAACATTACTAAAGTAACTGTGCTCATAGCACTTCAGTCATTTTAATGAAGAATACAAGTGTCATTCATGTTTTACTTTTACTCTCCTTTAGTATACATCCACAAAATTACACATTTTTAATTACGTTTAGTTGATAACCCTAACTCCAGATTTATCTAATTGTATTATTGGATGTGATATAGTTTGCTTGGTCTAGAGACCAGTCAACAAGCTGCCTCTCTCCAAATATCCTTTCCTGTCCTTTTGTCTCGAAATCAATGTTTTTTTTAAATGTTTTTTTGTTTTTTAGCCTGAAATACGGTCAGTGGTTAACACAAACTCAAGAGACGTAGATTCTGAGACATAGAATATGTCAGTAAATACCCCACTGGTGAATTTAAAACTGCAGTTGCTAACGAGTTCCTAAATGAGACGACTAAACATAATTTAGTCTAAAATGTAGTGAAGTCATGTGACCGTGCTGTAGTTCCTTTATAGCCCAACATTAGCCACCTTTATCTTAGCGGTGGTGACGTGAAGTCATGTGACCGTGCTGTAGTTCCTTTATAGCCCAACATTAGCCACCTTTAGCTTAGCGGTGGTGACGTGAAGTCATGTGACCGTGCTGTAGTTCCTTTATAGCCCAACATTAGCCTACTTTAGTTTAGCGGTGGTGATGTGAAGTCATGTGACCGTGCTGTAGTTCCTTTATAGCCCAACATTAGCCTACTTTAGTTTAGCGGTGGTGATGTGAAGTCATGTGACCGTGCTGTAGGTCCTTTATAGCCCAACATTAGCCTCCTTTAGCTTAGCGGTGGTGACGTGAAGTCATGTGACCGTGCTGTAGTTCCTTTATAGCCCAACATTAGCCTCCTTTAGCTTAGCGGTGGTCATGTGAAGTCATGTGACCTTGCTGTGGGGACAGGTAGGGGTTAAACTGTTGACTCATTTCTGAGTTTTAGGACTCATTCCTACACGACTCTATCCCGTATGCTTTCCATTACGATTGTGATTTAAAAAAGTGTTTTAATACCTGTAATATCAGAATGTATTATTTTGTTTATCTGGGAGAAATAAAAAGGTCAGACTCAGGAGAGGAGTGTGTTCGCGGTGCTGCCACTCAAACCCAAATTGTTTTAGAAGAGTCGATCTGAATTCATGTCACACAACACAATCTTCCCCTCAGCAGTGAAGTTTGTTCCCTCGCTGAGCAGCGGGAGATATGCTGCCTGTCGCCTGCAGCTCTTTAGCACTTTGTTCCATTACAACCTGAAATGTTAACTACCAACCACTTCTCAAGTGTCCTTATGTGGAGCTGCAGCAGGAGGAAATGTTTACTATGCATTAGTGGTATAACTCCAGCTGTGTGACAGGAGCATAAACAGTAAACAATGCGGTACTTATAAACTACATAACAATAAAAACAGGAACGCTGGAAGGCGGTTTGCATCCAGCGCAGGAATAAATAACGCTATTTAGAGAAGTTATACTAAGTACATTGAGTGTTTTTTGCAGTAAAAAAATGCTAACGATGCAGTATAAAAAACTAGATTTATACCACAACATCTCTGTTGGAAACCCCCACGATGCATGTTTTTTATTTACAAAAGGAGTAAGAGAAGTCGACATGATGTTCCAAAACCAACATCCTGGCTTTTCTGACCATGAAATTCCTTTTAAAATTGATAAAAACCTGGAAGAATTGCTTCCATACACCGCCTGAATGTATGTGTGTATGCAAGTGTGTATGTATGCATATATAGGTGTATGTGTATGTATATGTATATATGGATGCTGTGGCTCAGTGGATAGTGTGCTGGACTTCGAATCAGGGGAAAGCAAGTTCGAGTCCCACTGCAGTCAGCTTTGGATAAAAGTGTCTAACAAATGACATGTGTGTGTGTGTGTTTAAGTAGGTACGTGTATAAATATTTGTCATTTCAAATAACCCCTATGTACTTTTTCGTTTTTATTTGATTTTACACATTTTGTTTTGTATTTAATTTGCCATTTTCGGGTCACTAAAGAGATATGATTTGCAAAACTGTGCTTTTAATATAGTGTGACCCCTATTAGAGAATACCAATAAATACAAAAACATGGAAAAATTAGTATTTTGTGTTTTTGTTCCCTTTAGTTTTGTTGGCAACACAGAGATTGATGTGGACATCAAACGCTACTACTGCAAAGCGGGCATCAAGAGCATCCAGGTAAGAGATCCTCTTTATATCTGCCTCTGTAATTTAATGGGCTTCTTCAGGAGCAGCTTTAAAGTCAGGACAGTTTATACAAAGTTATTTGGCAAGGAGCTCCTCTCGTCTCTTTTTGTCTTATCATTCCTATGCAATGACATCTATCAAATGTCTGCATATAAAAAGCTTTTAGTCTAATGATTCCACGCAGAACTTCCTCATGTCCGCTGCCAACTCACACTGATGAGGCCGGCATGATAACAATAACAGTGCAATATGTAAGCAGCCATTATGAGATGCTTTACAACTAAGCCCGTTCAAAGGTCATTTTCTGCTCTGAGGTCACAGGAGTTACAAAACACAAATGCTACGGACAAAAACTCTTACACTGCAGGAATCTGTTGTTTTTTATTCTAGTGTGTTGTGTTGTAACCCCCTTTGATTATTAGTACTATAGTATAGTACTTAAATATTAGGATTATCTGTTTAAGCCCCCCTATTGAGTGTATGTTATTATCATTTTTAATTGAGGGATTAGGTAATTAAAGGACAGGTGAAGGCAAAAACAGAGTCACATATACAGTACTATATACTTATATGAGAAGCCCGCCTCTTGACTACATGACTGCGTTGTTGTTGTTGTTGTTCCCGTCTGTCCTTGGCCTCTCTGTGTTCCAGCAGTGGAACAAACACTGAAAACAATCAGTGTTGCTCCTTGGAGACCGAGAGGTGTTAGGTCTATACCTGGGAGACATTTACTGCTGCTGCCCCCATTATGTAACTCAGTGAGACCTACATATCTCTGCGGCTCATTATAAGACACACACACACACACACACACACACACACACACACACACACACACACACACACACACACACACACACACACACACACACACAGCAGGTGCATCATATACTACTGACAGCTTTGTGAGGAGAGGGTTCAAACGTTTTAAAATGATCAAAATAAATAATTTTAATAATAACAATTTAACCTGGGAGTGTGTGTGTGTGTGTGTGTGTGTGTGTGTGTGTGTGTGTGTGTGTGTGTGTGTGTGTGTGTGTGTGTGTGTGTGTGTGTGTGTGTGTGTGTGTGTGTGGTTACGTGCTAAAACAACCCAAAAAACAATGCCAAAAAAAACAACGTACATTAAATCACAGCCTAATTAGATAACAACCAAACAACTGACATCACGGCACTTAAAGCAAAGACATACAGTTAAGTAGAAAAGTAAAATATATTGTAAGGAAGACAATGTGGAAGTGCCTTAGAGCAGGGGTGAATGCATCCTGAAAGTACAGATTCAACCCCAAAACACGAACATTAGTGCTGTAATTTGAACATCCGCTGTCCTCAGCAGCGTTGTGATGTCCATCTGACACATTCATAACTCTTCCACTTCCATAATCCTTGTTGTTGTCATTGTTTGTCATGGAGAAGATGTGGTGTGAAGTCAGACTGGGATCCAGTTTCCAGCCGGTCATGTGCTGCAGCTAGCGGCTCCACAGAGGAATGTCAAGGGCCAGAAGTGTGTGTGTGTGTGTTATCAATATATCCCTGTTGTGTTTCCATAGATCCACGGCGTGCTGAGAGTGGTGATGG
>NW_011366919.1:0-7954 GCF_000735185.1 Notothenia coriiceps
TAAAGTTCAAGAAAAGATGGTTTGCGGACCAAAAAAACTGTCTTTTCTTCAATTCCTGTATTTTTTCATATTGCAGTGGAAGAAATAATCGCAATGTCAGTTTTTTCCAATATCGTGCAGCCCTAGTCGGGAGGCGCATTTTCATTTGAGGTTTGTCGGGAAAGAGATGGCTGTTTGAGGAAGCTCCCATTTATTAACATTTCAACAAACAAGTTGCATATTTGCATAACGTATTCAAGTGTTACCATTTAGTGCAATAGTAGCTACAGAACATGTCCTGTGCTGTGTAAACTGTACTGTATCACATAGCGTTTCATACACACAAACTTTTCAACTTTCAAACTTAAACGGTGCGCTCCCAGCGCACGTACCGGCAGTGATCTACAGCAGTGGTTTTCAACCAGTGGTACGGGGACAAACTGTCTCGCTCTCGTAATGTCTGTCTGTCTTGCTCTCGTTCTGTCTCTCGTACCACTCTCGGTTCCACTTTTACTTTTGCGCGCTACCTGTCTCACTCTTTTCCGGCCTCCAGCTTTTCCTGCTGGAGCCCGCCGCTTAAAGGTCCGGGGCGCGGACCGGCCATAGAGCCCATAGAGTTAAAGGTGGTGGACTGTAACCTGTAAAATCCATAGATTTAGGAGGTCCCCTAGTGGCCGTTAGCTGTAAAAATCCATAGATTAGCCGCACCGTTATATAAGCCGCAGCGTCGAAAAATGGGGGAAAAAGGCGCGGCTTATAGTCCGAAAATTACGTTCCTTTATTAATCCCCAACGAGGAAATTAACTTTGTTCACTCTGGTGTTACACACATTTCTGGGTACACACATTACACAAACAGAGTTGTTATACAGCTAGTTAATGTTAACTGTTACAAGCTTTTTTCTAAAAAGGTTCCATAGAGTTGCAGTATAGTGAATTCAAGCTGTATTCAGTAAAAATGTATTGGCATCAAGAATTGAGTCATCACGTTATCAAACCGGGCTTGGATTATTTAAAAAAAAAAAAAAAAAAAGTTACATTGCATAGTCATAGGGAATATTTTTTAAATGTTCACACAAATTGTGCTCCAGTAGTTTGTTGATTTTTATTTTTTTCTTATCCCCCTTAGGTGCTGATACATCATGGGAAACCAGAGGGATGAACGTTCAGCTCGCAAGGACATCTTCAAAACCAGCCTGTTGAGAGAGTGGACACACTGATTCGCACATGAAAACCAATATGTGAATGTCTGGATAACGTTTTACTCATACTTGCTCATTGAAAAGGGATGCCATCACGGATCATCATGGAAAAGCAGAAATCAGTGAATGCTGCTACTTCATCAAAATTGATCGGAGAATCCTGTACCTTTATCTGCACAGAATGTGGTGATGGGTTCAGTCAGTACTCTTATCTATTGAGCCACATGACCATTCATGGACCTCTAGAGTCATTTTCCTTTGATGGCTCATCAAATGGATTTGAAGTCCCTCGGGAATATGTGCTGCAAGAAAATGGTACACTAACAGTTGTGAACGGCTTGGAGTCACAATCTTCTGTAAAACCAGTATCTTCTGGAGTCCTGCCATCTCATTTCCCATCCGCCATCAAACGCATGTCTCCAACTCTGAAGCCACAGCATTCTCCTTATAATAGAGATGTGTTCGGGCCAAGGCCATCTGACTTGAACCTAGACAAGTCCCGCCAGGGGCATTACCGTTGTGAAATATGTAGCAGATCATTTAACAGCCTGCAGAGTTTGCATCGTCACCAGCAGTATCGAAACACAGAGCGAGGTTATAAGTGTACTCTGTGTTGTAAGATCTTTGAAGGTAGACAGGACCTTAAGAAACACCTCCAAGACCATGTCAAAGAAAGATTTCATTGCTGTAGTCATTGTGGTAAGCGATTCCTTCAAATAGATGCACTAAATGCTCATCACAAAGAAAATCACCTCCCCAAGGCTACAGCTTTGGATGGATGTGTGATTAGGCAGGAGAATAATCTGGAGAAATCATATCCTTGCAGGAAGTGCAAGTTGAATTTTTTCTGGATGTCAGATTTTCAGACTCATTCACTGCATCATTGCAAAGGAAAAGAGCCTGAAGAACCATTAGCATCCGAAATTGAAGTGAAGTCTAAGAACATAGAAGACACACCACCTAGAAATGTCTACAGTAATGGGACATCTGTTGGTGTAAATATTGGAGATAGTAAAATCTTTAGGGATACTAGCAATAAGATTGTTGCTGATTTCTCTCCAACACCATACAGATGCGGTTTGTGTGGTGATCGTTTCCAAAGGTTAACATCTCTAAAGGAACATCATCGCACACATCAAACTCAGGAGGAAATAGATAAGCTGAATCAAGAATCAGAGAAAACAATTCGGCGAAGAATGCCGCCTAAAGGCCGACGTAGAAGGACGAGTAATCCAAATGGCAAGCTGCATCCTTGCAAGCAGTGTCAACGTGTTTTCAACCATTCTAGCAGTTTATCTCGGCACATGAGATACCATAAGGGTACAATGCACACATGTGTATTTTGTGGTAGACATTTCCCACAGCGCTGTGATTTAAGAAGGCATCTAGCCATGTATCACAAAGCAGAATCGGAAAAGAAACCAGGTTTGAAACACTTGTACACAAATCCCAAAAATGGGCCAGACACCAGTCCTTTCAATGGTGAAACATACGCAGACTCTACTGATGAGAAAACCAAGAGCTCCTCTGACAATGAACAAATGTCATCACTAGAGCAGCAATCAAAGAGCAAACAATCAGGAAAAGCTGGCCGAGTTAACTACAAGTGCCAAGAATGTGGAAAGAGATTTGGGCTGCTATGTGTATACCAACGGCACTTGCGCTATCACAAAAAGGAACCTAGTAAGTCCCAGAGGCATCCAGCTCAAGTCAGGAACACTTTGTCCCTTGAGCTTCAGCTTGAGAATCACCCAAGCTCTGGAGGTGCAAATGATGTTGAACAAACATCTTACAGCAGAAGGGACGCTGTTTTAGAAAAGGGGAATGCAGATGACATAGAGGATGACTGTATGGACCATACTCAAAATGACAAAGGAAATTCCTCAGAGGTCCTTTACGAATGTACTGAATGCACCGAGACATTCTCATGCCTGGACACATTCCTTCAGCACCAGACTTCTCATGGCTCAGAAAACGGGTAATTATCGTGTCAACCCCAATCGTAACTGTAATTGCCAACAACCAAGCTCTCGGGAGTTGTCTTTTTTACTCTTTTGAATACAAGTATTTCAATAACTGTATGATGTAAAGTTTGTTACATTTTTTTTTGACGAACTACTTTAATACATTTTTCTTTGGCATGACAAGAAACATCTGTTAATAAGGAAATATCAGAAATCATGGCTTGGGTGGGAAGCATACCAAATTAATGTGAAAAAAAAACAAAAAAACTAGTGCAGTCCCACCAATTGCCCCCTAGCAAGGACAAGGACAAGTACATTGCTACATTGTATTTTTAGTGGCAAATTATGCTGTCCTTGTCAATCATATTGCTGAATTATTTTTATTATTTCTTGAGATTGTCTTAAATATGTGATATGAATATGTCTTCCTTTTGAAAAGGTAGCATTGCTACCCGGTGGATTTTTACTGGTGCCATTAAAGTTGTACAGAGAAATTACTTAAAGTACAGTTTTGCTTTGACTCCCTTTTTGCTGCTATCTGGGGGTTGGAAGCCCCATTGACTATATGTGTGGTCCTTTTTAAGTGTAATATAGGTGTCCTATTGCGTTCACATTGTAGAATAGCAAATGATTTGCAATTGCACAGATATATTTATTTTTCCATAAAGTGTATTACATGAATTGTTAGCTGGTTAAACATAATAACTAGGGGCAATTGAGGACACATGCTTTGTGGATTTCGAAAAGCCTTTTCTAGTTTGAGACTTTCAAGTGCTTGCCTGTCTGAAATCAACCTTATGTGGAGCAATACAGCATTTTCTGATCGAGAAACCATTTTACGTCACCATCAGGCCCGCCCCTACACGAAGATCACGCAGACTGTGTGGGGCCTCACCTCGCGGAGGGGTCCTCACCTCGCGGAGGGGTCCTCACCTCGCGGAGGGGTCCTCACCTCACGGAGGGGTCCTCACCTCACGGAGGGAGCCTCATCTTGCGGAGGGAGCCTCATCTTGCGGAGGGAGCCTCATCTGAAACGCAAATGCGCCCCAATTAGGCGCGCCGCAGTTCATGTGCGTGCATTGCGTCGTCGACATTTTTCACAGAGGGCCTCGTCACATAACTTTGCGAGGGGCCACAAGTTGGCCCTGGTCGCCATTATACTGCGCTGTGGTATTAACGTTGCAACAGAAGCCTAGCTTTGTGTCTTTAATTAAGCATAGACATCATTTTTGTTATTAGCAGCTCTATACATTTTAAATATATTAAATCAGCTGGTTATAGTGTGGCAAAGTTGTCAAATGCATTTCATTATGATAGGTCTATAGCAGTAAGTAAAACACATGTAATAGTGGTCCTTACCCCTGGACCATTCAGTTATTTAAATGAGTATCTTTGCATATATATAAGAGGAGAACATCCTGTATCAATTCTCCAACAATTCTGATGCTGCACCAGCAAAATTATTCTTGCAACTATAGGTTATGCTTGTCTGCTAGATGTCTTTTCTTCCTTGCACAATGACTACTCCTGCCCTAGGACAAAAAGAAAGTACTGTTTTAAGAAAAGGTGCTGTGAAGCAAGAGTATTTTACATTAAAACCTCTTTCCCTATTTCAACAAGCACTGTGGCCTCATTGACCTCCATTTGCTGAAAACATTCATGTTTTTCTGATACCTCTTTATCATGTTACCAACTGTTACTTCCCAGATAACTTTTTTCCCTCTAGTGACCGGCCAGTAGGGGTGAAAAAACGCGTCATCTGCAGGAAACAGCGTCTGAGGGCATCTTAATATTCAATAAACTATGAATGTTTTATATCCATGTAACTGGAAGAAACTCAGCTAACTGATCTTTTTTTATTTTTCAAAAAAAAACACAAAGCTAATGCTCTGCCTCTGAATTAGCCACGAGCGAACGCATTACTGCACAGAAACTCACTCATAACACCCTTATTACTTATCATAGCTGCACGTCCAACCCATCAATTTGCATCGTGAGAAGACACAGAATCGATCGGTTCCTACATTATCACTCCATGATAAGAACTCACGAAGATATGAACAAGAACAGACATCAAAACATGTGGCGTTAGTTAGCTAAAAATGGCTTACCTTTGTCGTTGTCCGGTCAAAAGTTGTCTTAAAAGGCATTAAAACAATAAAAACGCTGCTGAAGGTTAATCCATAGGTTAATCCAATGTGTCCGTTTCCCTTTGAATGATTTCTGATAATCCATAAGCAATAAACCTGCTTTTCCGTTTCCAGGTGTCAGAGCGAGAGATAGGTTCGCTCTCATGCAAAACTGCGTGCGCATAGCTCTCATTTCTCAATGGTAAGGTATGTGTATGTGTTTCAGAGGTGGAGTTTTTCTTTTGCTAAACCTCTCTAAAAAGGTCAAATGTCACTTTTTTTGCATCAATCTTGATACAGGATACTTATTGTATGTTGTACTTTGGATTCCTAAAGCTTTTAGTCTACCTTACCATCATCCAAGGGTAGTTTTCTCTATAAGTAACTTGGAAGGACACTTTCATTTACAGTTTTTTACTATGTTCAATCTGAATTTTCTTTATTATTATTATAGAGAGAGAGAGACCGGTGCCAGCAGGGGCCGTGTTGTTTGCATCTGGTTAGCTAGCTGCACTAACGGACACAAGGAGCTCAGGTGAGCTAAATGACTCTCTGAGGGTTTAGATAGTTAACTTTAATCTAAGTTATCTCAGTGGGTCTCAAACGGTTTGGTCACAAATAATTCAAAAGATTATTTCCCGCGGCACACCTTCATATGATCATTATCGTTATAAAAAAACAAGAGAATAAAGGAAAAACAGTTATGAAATACTATATGGCAGTAAAACAAGAATACAGTTTGAAAGGGGAGTGATTTGTAAAATATCCATAAAGAAAAAGAACATCTGATTACAGTTGTGTTTCATATGGATGTTGACAGATGTATCCATAGATCTCTTAATGTTGCTCTCAAAGTGCACCAGATTGATGCTTTTAACTTCAATATTTAACAAAAATCTTCCCGGGGGAGCATCCCCCCGGACCCCCCTAGCGGAGGTGAGGTCCGTTCCCCACTCGTAAAAAATAGCACTTTACCCCCCTGCCTATATGCCGTGAGCTGATTATCCAGCCTTCATTGTAACAGTCGTGGGTGTACTGTGTGGGGAGTGCAGTCTATGGGGGAGTGTTGCAGTAGAACATTCCACTGTAGCGCCCCTGGTGCTCGCGCTTTTGTGTGTGCTCTATAGTCCCCGTAATAGTGTTCACTGGAGTCCAGCACCTCAGCACCCCCACTCAAAATACCTTCCCGCGGCTCTGCCTGCAACGGCAGTTTAAACTGTATTTCCTCCGTACACTGAGGTGCTTTCACTGTGTTGATCTCTTATCCTGGAACCTATCCTGCTCCGGAGCAGATTAGCCGCTCAGCGTAAGTTACCATGGAGATCTAGCCCGCTAAAAAAAGAACCAGCGTCGTAGGACCGGAAACCCCGAGTTTTCCCTGAAGTTAGCCCGCTAAGCAATCTGGCTTCGTAGTACAGGCCTCTGAAAAACAGGCTCAGTGCTTAACAGTTTAAGCTTCCTTGCCCTTTTAAT
This sequence comes from Notothenia coriiceps, assembly GCF_000735185.1. Taxonomy (NCBI): domain Eukaryota; kingdom Metazoa; phylum Chordata; class Actinopteri; order Perciformes; family Nototheniidae; genus Notothenia; species Notothenia coriiceps. The sequence goes on from NW_011366919.1 coordinate 6,747, forward strand.
CCCTAGCCAGGGGCGGACTGGCCATCGGGACGTTCGGGACAAATCCTGAAGGGCCGGTAGCCCGGTACCGAAGTGGGCCGGTCGGACCACTCGACGCGGCCCACTTCCCCACTCCGATCGGCCCACTTCGGTACAGGTGAAATTGGAATCAGCTTTATGCTTGGCCCATGTATACGAGTGAACGTGGATCGCTTTATTTAGTGATCGGATATGATCGGAAAAGCATTCCATGGAAACGGGCCTATTGATAGGTTGTCAAACTTGTCAATCTTATGTTTTCGAAAGTAGGCTAATAGATGAACTGAAGGGGTTGGGCCGGGAGGCGTCTATCGTTATTCCAACCCAGTTTCGATTTAACCACGCCCACTTCTGCATTACGCAAGAACGTAGCTTTAGCGTCGTAGACTTCATCTTCGGCAGTTATAGAGGTCGCGGTAAAGCAGGATATTGAATAGTTGTTTTTTGTCTTTCCAAAAGATTTGTTGACTGAAAGTAAACGATCCAGAGTCCTGAGATTGTATTACTGGTGTTTTATCATCTCAGCTGGTGTAAGTGCAGAATATTGAATATAACCTTGACCATTACTGTGTAGCCTACTTCATTTATCTGACAGCATTATTTAATGACACTATTTTATATATATATATATATATATATATATACACACATTTATTCATTTATAAACATATATATATATAAATACACTTATATGTACTCACACATGTATTTATTCATTTATACACACAGATGTATTCATTCATTTATACACACACTCTCAAATATACACTTTATATTAATTCATTTGTGTACACACACACACACACACACACACACATTCACACACTTACATACACACACACACACACACACACACACACACACACATATACAGTGGGGCAAAAAAGTATTTAGTCAGCCACCAATTGTGCAAGTTCTTCCACTTAAAAAGATGAGAGAGGCCTGTAATTTTCATCCTAGGTATACCTCAACTATGAGAGACATAATGAGAAAAAAAAATCCAGAAAATCACATTGTCTGATTTTTAAAGAATTTATTTGCAAATGATGGTGGAAATAAGTATTGGTTAATACAAAAGTTCATCTCAATACTTTGTTATATACCCTTTGTTGGCAATGACAGAGGTCAAACGTTTTCTGTAAGTCGTCACAAGATTTTCACACACTGTTGCTGGTATTTTTGGCCCATTC
>NW_011366919.1:12397-29649 GCF_000735185.1 Notothenia coriiceps
CGAGGTCTTCAACCACTGAAGCAGGAGCTCCACTGCCCGACGAGGTAGAGGGTAGAGGACTTCGGGCGTGGACCCACAGGTAGGAGCTGACGGTGGGAAAGAAGGTAGGTGCATTTAGACACTGTTTAGCCGGAAAATGGCCGAAAACGCCTATAAGGGGAGGAATGGATGATATACAGTGTATGTATATTTACACATGTTCATTTTGTACATTTCTAAAAATAAAGTTTGATGGAAATACTTAGTAGCCTTTCTTCCCTGAATGATTTGCTCCTATAACATATCATTCATAGCCTATATAGCAAACCATGATTTGATTTTTCATCAAACACAGTAGTTTATTACAGGTAAAAATAACTTACTCTTCTTCCGTTCTACTCCTCAAAGGTCTATAATCGAATCTGTACATGTTATGGAGGTTCTGCAGGGTGTGGGGTATGTATGGTGTATATCTTGGCATAAAATGTTGTGTGCTACTGTTGGTGTTTTCAGCTGGCTGGCTACATAATGTTCTAACTGTCAGCTAGGCTACCTTTCTAATTTCTTTGCAACAGACGTTTTCCACTTCGGTAGGCATCATGGCGCAGTTTCCACAAGTGCACCTAAATAACAACAGTTGTAGGTACAGTTTGGTTAGTTAGCGTATAGCATATACGGCTGTACAGACGCCATTGTAAAACTGATGTTCCGCTCAGAGCCGAAAGAAGCACTCTGTTAGACATGGGCGGAGCCTCTCTGGTGGTTGACTAATCAGAACAGGGTGGCCGAGCTGACCAATCGGAGCACACTGGGCTCACAGGGAGGGGGGGAAGGAGCTCCAACAAGCCGTTTAGGACAGATAGTGAATACACATACTATACAGAGATTCTGTATGAGAAACCAATGTGAGTTTGGAAAATTGCACAGTATAAATCTATTTTAGTATACCTCAACAATGGAATTATGATCAGTAGAAATGGCCACGAGATGGGACCTTTAATTAATTTGACTGACCGAGTTGTGCCGCTGCTGTGAAGGAGCGGATTGCAACGGGCCTTAAGGAAAATTATGCGCATGCTCTATGAGCCCAATGAATCCGGAGGATTGCCAGAATAATAATAATAATAATAATAATAATAATAAATTCGATTTAGAAAGCACCTTTCATTGCTAACAGCAATCCCAGAAGATTTAGGGAAGACCTGAGTATTTTTGTTTTCAAGAGTCAGGCCATTTTGGCTTCATTTACCACTGAACAACTTTCATTGCAATGAACAGTGCCTTTCCTCCAATGCTGTATCAACTGCAAGGTTGAATACATTGGGTTTAGACCATGAGGCTTTTCCAATGCACTTGTTTCTACTTGATTGTAAACGGTCTGCTAGATCCTTCTGTTCCCCTCTGAAAATGTTAACCCTAAACTTGACACATTTTGATTGTTGTTAGGGCCACAACCACTACAAGATCCCTCGAGAGCTTTCAAATCACTGAACATGTGTTTCCAATGTGAGTTGTTGATGCAGGTATCAGCAACTGAATTAGGTTTGTTAGTAGTAGTGTTGCTTGCACAATGAATGAATCTGCAAATTGGTCGTCGTAGCATATATAGTCATGGCATGCTTTGTTGCAGAGGGTCTTTCTGTTGACGACCTTCATTGCTTCCGGGGAGAATGACACTCTCCCCTCTCTGTGTCATTAGAAGAGCAGCCTGATCGTTATGTACGCCTTACAGAGATCAATTCATTCATTCTGCTATGACTTTTAATACCAATTCGGTCTATTATTGTTTGTTTTTCAAACATAGTGCCAAGTCTCCGAGCACTAACGCTCATAGAGACTCTGCTGTTTTGCTTTACCCAGAAAAGTGTTTTGCTGTACGTGCCTCACGTACTTGTGCTTCACCATTGTGTGGTTACGGCTGTGTCAGCCTCAAGTGCTGCGCTTCGCTAGCTTTGCTTCGCCAGCTGTGTGGGTCCGCTCACTTTCGTGTACTCAAATGCTGCTATAGCTACATGCATCCTTGTTGTTTTGCTTGGACCAGATTCCTTAAAACGTATGAACTGTGGGGTTTACTCCCTTTTGTATTTTCCTCGTTTATTGATTCACTTGAGTTAACTATTGTTTATTTTGGTTTTCATTAAATGTCTATTTTGTTAAATCAATACTTTCTCAGATTTATTTTCATTCTGGAGACATTTATGCCAAGTGTTAATATATATTTTGGTAATCAACCTTTGTTTATTGAAATCTGTTTAGGTGAGAAACAATCTGTTAGAAAGCTGTAGCAAGCCAAACTCAGCAAGCATAAACCCTAGTACCGTTTATAACTAACTGACATTTACACTGAGGTTGTTTCTTATTTTTTCTATTTCATGGCAGGTTCTGTGTTAGGGTGCTTTATTGCCACCAAGAATGAGGTCACTGATCTGCTTGGTAGCTTTCAAGCAGGGCTGCCCCTGGCCCTACCCGAGAATGTGTTATGAGGCCGAACTGAACCGGAGCCTCGCTGCGGGGAAACCGTGGTGCGCATAATTGCACCGCAACCATTTGCGCATAAGATGAGGCCCCCTGCGCAAGATGAGGCCCCATCACACAATGTGTGATATGCGTGTGTGGGGAGGGGCGGCCCAGCTTTTTCCAGACAGAAAAGCATAGAAGTGTGTAGGCTTATGTGACAGAGCTGACTTAAACCTCTGTTCAATTTTATCCTGTTTCTTACATTCCATTTTAATGATATTGTATGGGAAAAACGTGCTTTGGGGTTGATGCTGCAATATCAATTAGGGCCACTATGTCACTATTGCTTCACGATCTGGCGCTGTCTCCTGGGGTCTTGCTCTTAACTAGCCTGCCCTGAAACTTTTATGTATAATGAAACCTTTGGAAGTTCTGAGCCTAAGTCGCTTGTCAGATCGCCATGGTACACTCGAACATCCTCCACACACCACGCACACACATTCTTTTGTGTGTTGGAATTGTTGGGGAAAACTTTTTTTCTATTTATTTTTTACTTTCACAACCATGCCCACTTTGCGCATGTATTTGTCTGGTGTGCAGGGGGAGGTGGGATTCAAGCTTGTCTCCCAACCTTTCTTTTTTCCTTGACCTTTATTCTGTAGAAACAAGTGCAACACCATGAAGGCCTTCCAGGAGAGTGTAAAAGTGCATGCTTGCATCTTTATTTGAACAATAATAGCATTTTGCTCGTCTCCACAAGAGCAGAGTTTTTGTCTTGCCTAGTGTTGTACCAAGTGGACCAAAGATGTACTACAAACAAGTATGTTTCAAGGAATCCCCTTCCTTAACACTTGAAGTGCTGCTGGTGACATATGGGAACTGACCAACACAGCCACCATTGGGGGTTATTTTTGTTGAGTAAGGGAATGGTATCATCCAAATTTGCAAAGGGGGCTGTGTTTCCTTTTTTTCGAAACTCGGCATCTTTTTTTCTAGTCAATAGCATAATTGTGGCCCTCGTGGTTCATTCCATTGGGACTTAGCTTTGGAACTGAAGGGGTTCCCAGTCCAAGTCCTCAAACAAAGGACTGAGTGTTGATTGGTAACATGGAGAAGTGCTAGTTTGCCACCCGGGTACTGCAGAGGTGCCCTTGAGCAAGGCACTAGAACCCTACCACTGCTCCCAGCACTAGCTGCTAACTACTCCTTATACTAGATAGTGTCAAACGCAGTCTAAATTTCACGGTGTGTGCCATGCTTTCGACACAATGTGACATGTACTTGGTTTATTGAGTGCTTAACTACATGAAATCAAAGAATTCCCCAAATGAGTTGTGCACTCTCACAGGAAGGGAACAAGTGAATTTTAAGGAGTAGACAGGGGGTGCAGATTGGGCAGATGTTTTAGACCTGTTTTAATGCCGGTTACAAGTTTCTTGACTCCACAAGGGAGGCAAAATAAACTTGTTTTCCCTCTAGATGGCAGGTTTGGTGGTTTGTGATTAGGACATAACGCAGTTTCCTATTAATTTGCATAATTTGTTGTACATAAATGATGTGACCAAGGATCAATGACCTGGTGATCTGCACATTCTGAGATAAAATCAAGTAAACCTGATGGGAGCATTTATGCACTAATAGAAATGGACTCAACAAAGCATATCAGACATAGCCTATCCAGGGGATCCTGTTCACCCATTATGCCATGGTTGTATAGTTATTTTTCTTCATTAGAACAGTGTTTTTTCCTCCTGTGAAGTGGTTCTTCTAAGACCCCTCAGCCAAAGGGATTTAAAAACAGACCAGACCTAGAAGTGGCGCCATTTTGAAGCAAGTCTTGCTCACAAAATGGTGGTAAACAACGTGTTAACCCTTTAAAGACCAACCACGTCCGGTCCAGCAGGCACATTTGATTGAGTTCTCCAGTGACGGTGATCAAACTCATCTTACATCAACACAGTGTTACTGAAACTGCACGGGGGTGCACTTAAGCTCAAGTGAGGACTTCATTGATCAGTGTAGTGACTGTCAGTGCAAGTACAACTGCCTGCGCCACAGCAAGTAGGGGGTGCGGGAGAAGCTGCGGGAGAAGCTGCAGCAGCAGGAGGAGGAGGAGGAGGAGGAGGAGGGATCGCGGTGCGGTTGCCCGGAAGTAGTAGTTCTGCCGCCCTGTCAGGCTGTGGCTGTGTCAGCCAAAGAACATTCAGGGGCGGGCTCTTTTTGAGACCCCGCACATTGTTATTGGTTGTAACCAGACCATCGCATAACGTACGCACAATTTCGGGCACATTGTGTGAAATTGCGCAAAGTAAATATAATGGAGGCTGATTTGGATCCAACGCTGCAACCCGGGGCACAACAAGCCCGATAGTGTAGCACACGTCCTGAGTCGAAAACGCTGTTTTTTTTATATAACTATCTTTATCGACCCACAGTCCAAAAAGAAAGATCTCCTGACGACATTCCTGAGAAGAGACGGGAGCCATTGGCAAGGAGGACAGCCACTTTGTCCGTGTACTGGCAAAGAAAGCGGACATCTTTGAGGGATAGAAACACAGACCATGTAGCTGATAAGCCACAAAGGGATTGCCGGTGAAGCACACAGAAGCTACATGGAGCTCTTTTCCGGTAAGGCGTCCCGTTAAAGACCAGAGGAATCATTAGCTGTATCCGTGCTAGGTAGCATTGTGCTAGCTGACTGAGGTACCTATAGCTAGGCTCAACCAGAAGATAAATCAGTGTTGGATTAAAATGAAACCCACACGTGGCTAGAGTTACAAACCTCACTGCTTCTGAGGATGTTTATGTGTTTTGAGCTGATTGCATCTCAGCGTTTCCTTTGTGTTCTCCGTCTAGGCTGGCTAAAAGTTCATCATATTAAGCATTCACAACCATTACAACATCATAGAGGTGGCCATGCCATTTCGCCTCCTCTTAGATAATGCTTATCTTGTATTTTATAATAATAACCAGGAACTGCTTGTGGCAGCGCTGTTGATGTGTTTCTTTAAAAGGTTAATACATTGCTCAGTAAGCTTTACAACAACAAATATGTCACCTTCGAGTTAGTAATGTGCTCTCCGGGATCCTTGAACCAAACAGTTTGACGTAAAAAGTTCAAATAGCTTGATGTTTCTATTATATCCATTCGGTAGTCCCTAGCCTTTATCATTTTTATCAAATTACCCCATGATCCCTCTGCAAAAGAAGCAATGTCAAACCACATACACACCCTGGTACCTTTTTTATATACTCTATCGGCCTATTATCAAATGCAGAGCTCAAAACATTAGAAACTCACCTCAGTGTAGTGCAGTCAAGTTTAACAGCTCTTCAACATAAATAAAACATTTAATTAATACCTTTCTAACAGTGTCATTACATCTGGACATTATTGTTTTGTAATGTAATGAATCTGACTATTTTACCTGCATGTGGAGCAGTGGATTGACACCTACTATGCTCGAAAATGTGAACATGGTGCATACATAAACAAGAAAAAAAATTTGTAAGAAAAGGACCCGAAAAAAAAATATTATAACATTAAAATATAGCAATATTTTCATGAAATATAGTCATACCAGTTCAAATTGAATAAAAGTAAAATATGTGCAGTATTGGTATGACAAGCGGAAGCCACGCAGATATAAGATGTAGCTTTGTGTACATTGTGCATTCATGTGAAAAACTTGGATGGGTTGTGCAGGACATACTTTATTAAAATGAACAAGATATTGTTTGCATTATGTGTATTAATGGAATGCATAGAATCTATGATGTGGCTGAGGGTCAGTGTCAGTGGGGGTCCCGGGCCTTGTTTTTGAGTCCTGTAGCAGAGGGGAAGAAACTGTTCAGGTGGTGAGAGGTTTTGGTCCTGATGGAGTGCAGCCTCCTGCAAAAGGGGAGTGGTTTGAACAGTTTGTGTCCAGGGTGGGAGGATTTGGCCCCAATCTGCCCGCCTCAGGGTCCTGAAGGCATGCAGGTCGTGGAGGGATGGCAGATTGCAGCCGATCACCCCCTCTGCATAGCTGATGACACGTTGCAGCTGCCCTTCTCCTTGGCTGTAGTTGCAGCGTACCAGATGGTGATGCAGGAGGTGAGGATGGACTCGGATGATGGCAGTGTAGAAGACCACCACCATCATCGTCTTTGGCAGGTTTAATTTCTTCAGCTGCCGCAGGTAGAACATCCTCTGCTCCGCTTTTTTGGTAGCATTGAATGTAATGGGGGTTAGACATTTGGCTGGTAGAAATCAATATGACAAGAATATAGCTATGAAATAAGACCATAACAAGTAAGTTGAGTCGTAATCTAAAGTTACGGACCCTGTAATGTTATAGGCTAGTATGTTGATTTTGCAACTGCTAATTAGGTATTTGCTCTAGGGCTGCCCTCGCCTAAAGATTTGTCTAGTCGTCATTTAAGGCGATTAGTCGACTAATCGTCGCACGTTTATGCTACATTATAAATATATATATTTTTATTTATTCTTTTTTTCCCTTCCAAAATGGTTTCAGTTTCAAAGGTTGATAAAGAGCGTTATTATAACAGCATGGTACGTTGTGCTTCACATAAAGTATAAAATAAAACTGTAATAATGAACCTTTGAAATATTAATTAAATGTAGTGAGCGCATGAGTCACAGCGCAGCGCACGGACGGAGCGGTATAAACAGCAGAAGCTCCAGTAAGAATTCTTATTGTGTATGTGAACAAGCAGCAAGGACACACATGGAACATTTAGTTCTAGTTTATATTATTCATATCTGAATATAACAACCCAATAAATACTACAGAGGAAACGGAAACACTGAAAATATGAGCGTCTGCAAAAATCCCTCTGCGCAGTACGCCCTCATCATGAAATTAAAGCTTTACCGTTTTCTGAGGTCACAATGATTATATATTATAGGTCTATATATGTTGATACAAAGAATCACTGCTGCTGTTTTCCTCCGAGTCTGAGAAAGTTACACACGTTGTCGGGATAATTAAGCTCCGTGTTTTGTTATGAAGCCGGCATTCAGGAAGCTACGCTGTGATGGTGGGTACGGAGGAGACTTGTTGCCGTCGTAGTTTGCATGTCACCTTGTGGGACTCGTCCAATACTCACTCAGAAAGATCCACACTTTAGATTTCCTGCCTGACCAAATTAACTTAATGACCAGGCTCCGCTCTGAATGAAGTCTGAGGGGGTTTCCGGCTGACACGTCATAGCACATGCAGCACACAGATGAAGCTTCTTTTTTAAAAAAAAACTAATCGACTAATGAAAAATTGCTCGATTAAGACTGAATTAGTTGACTAGTGATTAATCGACTATTCGGGGGCAGCCCTAATTTGCTCAATAGTTACACCGTAATTGTATGTCTGGTCTGACTTAACTGGCATTGGCTGATGTAGGGAGAGGTTAAAGTCTGTATTGTCTTTGGTTTATTCTTATATTGTGCACCTTGTAGAACAAATACAGCTGCGCCACTTTTACAGGGGTACACACTTAGAATGAATGCTTTGTATTCACTACACTTTTATAAATGCCATAACATCTGTTGTGCATCTCAAGTAGCTATTTCATCCTCCCCCTATCAGCTATCACTTTTTTGTTCAAGTGTCGTCAGTGGCTGTCAAATCCTAAGTGTATCATCTGGATTTTTGCAGTGTTCTTTCCCATTACAATTACCAGCAAATTGGTTCAAAAAGCTCTATAAATGTTTTTGTTCATAGTTATATTAATTGCTTTGCATCAGGGTTATCAGGGTTAGAACAATGCAGATGGAGTTGGTTGGCAGTTAATTCTTCATGATACGGTGTGCAGTGTGCCCTTACTGGCTTTCAATCCTAGAAGCGGCGACCAGAGCCGAAAGAAGGGAAAAAACCATACAACATTCAACGTTCTCGAGCAAAGGCATAGGGAGGTACACAGTGTTCTTTCTTGAATGCCCAGTAGATCACCTTGGTCAGGGATCATATGTTTTGCAAGACAGTATAAGCTTTTACATTTTTTTTTGTTTGGTAATAAGCCTAAACATAGTTGCTAGCAGAGTTTCCAAATAATAAACGGAGCGCTCTCTCTCCTGACAGCCCGTCAGTATCATGCAGCTCGCGGATCCAGTAATGAGTGACCCAACAGTAAAAATAAACAAATCTATAACTAGTTTAGGTAGTTTGAGAGGTAATTAAATAATTGTGATTTTCTAACCTGAAGTGTGTGTTTTGCTCCGCTCACCTCTGCAGGTGATCATGCAGAGCTGCGTGTCGACTCGTCAGCAGCAGCTGATCTCTCTCTCCCGCCAGATTAGACTTCACTCGCGTTTATGTCCATATCGATCAGATCTAGCTAATGATAGGACTACCTGCTTATCAAGACACCTAAACAATTAGCGTCGCTATGCAACCGGATGAGGTCATTTTAATTCTTCCAAATGTTGTTTCAGTTCATGTTTTAATGTTTATCTTAACATTTTAGTTTCCTGCAAATGGCTTGCTCCCTCATACAACAGCAGGTTCCAAAAAAACAAGAATGAGAATTGCCAAAGTCAAGGCTTTAAAACAATAGGCTACAAATCAATTGCTAACGTCATTGTTACCTTGTCATCTTCTATACAGTATTATCCTAATAATAATAGTAATAATACATTTGATCAACAGAGCACTCCTTTAGGGTACTCAAAGACACTTCAGTCAGACACATTTGTGATTTGAATGAAGACAGATTGGTGCAGTCACAGATCTGTCAAGGGAGTTCGAGAGGGAGGGTGCAACTATGGAGAAGACTCTATTGCCCCATTAGGTCTGGTGCTTAGTCCTGTGAAGTGGAACCAGGGTGTTGGTGTCTTAGGGGCGGAGGTTGCGGGAAGGAGTGTGGTGATGGAGCAGTTCATCGAGTTAGGAGGGGTCCTGGTTATGGAGGGATTTTGAAATGAATGCATTGAGGGGCGGGGAGACAGTGGAGGTGCTGCAGGTCAGGGGTGATATGGTCACGGGAGCGTGTGTGGGTGATGAGACAAGCAGCAGTTTGGATGTATGCTCTGGCAGTAGTCGATTCGTGATGAGATGAAAGCATGGACTAAGGTTTTGGCAGCAGAGAAAGATGGTTGTGTAAAACATTCATGCTTTACTAGGGTTGGGTACTGAAAATCAGTTCTTATTCAAGCGGCCCGGGAAATGTAGCGAGCACAATACTGGGGTTAGGAAGCGAAACTCTGTACTAATTCAGAAAAATTCCTCTACCGGGATTATAAGAGTTGTGAGGACAGGAGACCAAGCCCCATGGACAGCAGGTCTCTCTCTTTGCTCTGTATCCGCTGATCACTGCACGGCAATTGTGCCCCGCTCTCTCACTCACTACACACAAAGCGGCTCAGCTGCACGTAAAACACCCTTCATCTTTATCAACCCATCTTATATTCTTTCTCTAACATGTAAGGAAGGTTATTAAACGTTTTAGCTCCTATATTGTTAACCTGTTAAGCCCCATGCCTGTTTTTCAGGTCTCAGGCTCGAAAATGACATTCCCAGAACAAATGACTATATGCGCTTTCACACCGGAGTACTTTTCCAAGGAATAGTTCCGATAGTTCCTGGGATTTTGCGTTCACACCAAAAAGATCTGGAACTAGAACTTTTTTTTCTTCTTTTTCCTGGTTCCAATTTCTGATTGGCTGGACGAATTGCAAACCACGGCCCGTAAAGCTCCGAAATGTTTTGTGAAGCCGCCATTTTATTTGCTCACATTAGCATTTTTAGCATTAGCATTAGCCCAGCGCACCAACAGAGAGAGACTAACTTATGGCAACACAAAATAAAAGGGGGTGTCGGCACTTCTGGCGATTTACCCGGGAGTTCGGGTGGCAGTATACGCCGTGAAGTTGTTTGCGGCCTGCTATTAAACCCAAAGCAGAAGAAGAAGTGACGTCAGCAGCAAAAGATCTACCTACAGGGCCGCCATTGCCCAATCTGTGTCGCAAGCGCGGTGCTGGTGGAACAAGATATTGTTTGCATTGTGTGTATTAATGGAATGCATAGAATCTATGCATTCTAATGGGAGTTTATTTAATAAAAGAGCACATGTTCAATGTGAAAAGTGACCGTAGATAGATTACTTCAGTTGAAATTTGTTGCTATATATTTTTTCAGCGCCCCGCCAAGACAATGGTAGGGGAAACACTGATTAACATTGAGAAGTGAGAGTGATGCGCACGCAGTTTGCCCAAAACCGGAAGCTGGGTTGTAGCTCTCATAGCAGCTAATATGAAATCTCTGTTTTTGACAAAAATGGAATCATGGATTATCAATAATCATTTCAAAGTGACAGACACATTGGATTAACCTTCAGCAGTGGTGTTATCCTTTTAATGCCATTGAACACAAAAAACAGCAACGCTAAGACATATTTGCCGTTTTGGGTCCGTAAAGCTACATTGTCTGGGTTTGCCTTCAATGCCCTGAGTTTTGGTCGCACAGTGATGATAATTATACCTCTAGAATCTGTGAAATGTCAGCTTTAATCTGATATATTGTTTGTGCAGATCCGATAAGTAATAAAGTATTTATAAAGTGTAATGTTGCACAGTGTACCGATACTTGAAAGGTACCGCGATACCCTGCCGTTAAAAACGTTACGATTCCTCTATTTCATTAGTATCGGTACTTTAAGAATGACGGGGGAAAGTACTCCGGTGAGAAAGCGCCGTTACGTGTGTGTGTTCAGCGCTCTGCTTCCACTCCCTGCACTGCAGCCGTGCCTGCAGTCCTTCCCCTCTCAAGCACGCTCTAAGTCTCTCCCCTCTCTCATGCACGCGCTAGCTTCCAGAGCATATGAGAAAACGAGAAGCATGACTGCAAGTGGGAGTGCAACTGCCGCTGCGCCTCGGCTTGTTGACAAAAAAGACGCCAGAAGCGAAATTTGGAAGTATTTTAGCTATATCTCTGACAGTGAGGGCAAGCCTACGGAAACCACGAGGCCTGTCTGTAAAGGCCCAGATACACCGGCCAATCACCTGAGAAGTCGCCGACACCGACTGTTGCGTCGCCGGACTCTCCTGCGTATTTGCCGACTTCGCTTTACCCGGACCCAGCCCGCCTTGTCCTCGCACCGGTGGCGATAAGCCTCACCGGGCACGCGCCCGTGCGGCAGGCCCAAAAAAGGACTGGCCTCGACGTGGTGAAAAAGAACGGCTAAGTTACAACTTAGCCGCACCTGGTGCTTCAGCCTGGTTCCAGCTCAACTATGTCGCACTAGCCAGTCAAGTCGAGTCCGCTTAACGACTTCGCAATCTTCACGCCCTCCATTTTTACAATTTTACCTTCTACCTTCCTGTGGGCTCCGGATGATAAGTCGGTCGTTCAACGCCCCTAGTGTCTTCAACAAGCAAGTACCTACAACCACAAAAGTTACCCTCGCTACGTACCAACTTTTACTTTCTTTTGCCGATAAACAACAAACAAATTATAGCTCAACCCGGAGGCTACAGAAAAGAGCAGGCAGACATGGGCCACTGTGGCGTTTAGGAACACACAAGGCCAACATAACGGAGAGAAGACTTACTACTTATGTGGTGATGGCCGGCGACGACCATTCCCTCTCAATAACGGTGAGTGCGTATTCGTCGTCAAAGTATGCACGAGGCCTAGCCTAAACGCCAAACAANTCATTTATTTTATTTAATGTTCTCATTGTTTAAAAGTTTGTGTTATGGTTCTGGTGTGAAATAAAGCACAATAATTACATTTAAGACTGTTTCCCTTTTTTTAAAGAAAAGTATTGAAAAAGAATCGGAATCGCAATTCTTGACTTGGTATCGAAACCAAAATGTTGGTATCGTGACAACACTAATACAGGGAGTTCTGTGCTAAGTGCGTAAGCATTTTTCCGCTCGGGGCTAATTTAGAGGCTTGGTATTACCCTTGTGTTTCGTTTAGCTAAAAATGGTTCACAGTTAGCTGAGTTAAGCCGGCGGGGGCTATGGGGCTTTTTTCTTCTTCACAACACTGTGTCTCAGGTAGTGTTGTCACGATACCAACATTTTGGTTTCGATACCGATGCCAAGTCAAGAATTGCGATTCCGATTATTTTTCGATACTTTTCTTTTATTATTTTCATGATCAATACAATTGTAGTTTGTCTGTTAAGTTTTTTCTTACAACTTGAGTTTATGTGATTTCTTTGATAGTTAACTTTATATTTTATTAACATGTAATAAATAATTATTGACAAAATGTACATTGCAGATGTTAGCCACATTGGTAAGTTAGCTAAAAAGATAGCCATATTAGACAGTTATCATTGCCATTAATTGCCTCGTCAAACTACTAAAACGTTTGTTTGTCACAAAATAAATTACACTTGTTTGACTTAGATTTGAGGGCATGGGCTTGAGCATGATGTAATTATGTTATCTATCACATTCGCTAACCTGTCTGTCTTTAAATTCTTTAAACAGCTCTGGATGCCGGTCGGCGAGGTGCTTAGCCAAGTTTGATGTGTTGGCTCCTTTGGTTTGCAGGGATCTAAAACATGTCTCACAGACATGCCTCGTGGTGTCCGTTAGGGATGGGTCCGATCCAGTATCGGTATCGGGTTCCGATATCAACGTAATTCACGTATCGGAAATTTCCGATCCATACCCCTAGATTTCCGATCCACACATTATGCTGAAAAGATTCTCCGTGCACGGTTCTGGTATGTTGCTTTGCTACTGCAAGATGTGGAATGGATTTCCTAAACGGGGCCATCTCAGTGATCACAGTAGCCTAGGCACGCCCCCGTTCAAGAATTCCATGCCATAGTTTGCAACAAGCAAGCAGTCGAACGTTGAGCGGTCTGGTCTCTGGCCGGGTAATTAGTGCTGTTTTATCCTTCTCACTTCTACTTTACTTAATTCAGTTGCCTTTTCTACGGTAACCTGGCCTGCGATGTGTCGACCTCTCTGGTGAAACTTTGTTTTCAACTCACTGGTTTTAGGTGTCGCTCTGAGCGTGCAGTGGTTTTCTGCGGTCGTTTGGAGAGGAGAGAGGAGATGGCAGGGGAAGAGGTTGTGGGGAGAGCGAATGTTGTTGGTGGGGGGAAGCAGAAACCGTTACGTTTTCTAATTGTGCAAATGAGCCGGGGGATTCGCGGCATATGGCAGAGAAGGATTACCCCCCCTCAGTTTTCCGAGAAGGTCTCGAGACACTTAAAGGTGAAGTAGCAAACGTTTCAGTCAGACTCTATGTCGACTATCTCAACTGCCGAGTGGAGTGACTTCCGTAATCCTGTTTGAAAAGTGTTTCACACCACACACCACAACACACACACACCACACAGCACACACAGCACAACACACCACACACACACAACACACACACACACACCACACAACACACCACACCACAACACCCGCGCACACACACACACACACACACACCGAAAACAACAACGCGAGCGCACACACACACAACACACACGACACACACACAACGACACACACGACCACGACACGACACAGCTCGCCCCAAACTCTGGGGGGACCCGGCCCCGCACATGCTGACGAGATAGACTGGAGCCTTGAAGGGGAGGGAGGTGTTCGTGTGACATCGGGAGGTGGTGGTCCGTCAGAAGTAAATACACACTAGACTATTGGGTCAGAAGAGTAATACTGTCAGTAAGGGGTTTAGGCGCAGGTCGTCTAGAGCATAGGTGGATAGTCACGCTTGCTTTAACGCTCTATGATTAGAATATATCGACGAACACGGTTTATCTAGATGAACGATTTTGGTGTGTTTTAGTCTGTTGGTCGAAAAAAAATTGTGTATGTGCAGAAAATTAAGTCTCTACTCCATTTTTCCGGAGTGACAATAAAGAAGCGTATGTGGTTGATTTGTGTATCAGAATCATTTGGTCTAAGACTTGAACCATTCTTTTACTAGTTTTGTATTACCCTGTTTAGAAAACAAGACAAACTATATTTCCTGAGAATTTGTTATACTCCAAAGTCCAAGGACGGTATTATACTTGCTGTAAATATAATAAATCGGGAAGTAGTGGAGGTCTTTCCCGACTTAGATAAGAGAAATGACATGGTAACAGCTTTTTTAAATGAACTGTCACATTAACATAAAAGTAGCCCCGGTTAACGGTAAAGGTGACGAAGCGATTGATTTAGCGGATGACATGCCAAAGTTCGAATTTTATTTAATTATTAGAATCTCATAATTTTGGGTACTTTTTGTAAATTAATTCATTAAATGAAGGACTCCGTAGCTGCCTCTAAAAGGTATGTATCGTTCTGTCTGTGTGAAAAGTTAATTTGTGAGGTCGTAATTAGTGACTCTGTTGGCCTTAGCTCACTGCTCGTGCTCGGTATAAGCAAGCACCTCGAAATCTTACAGGGAATTCCGAGGGGGAGACTTGAAACTAATCTAGTCCCTACTGTTTCCAAGTACGTACGCTAGGTTGGGTTATGAGACTAAGACTAAGTTAAGTTGATTTACAGGGAGAACACACGAGCATACATCCACCGTGTACGTCTTCTGTGTCAATACCCCGTTGACGAGATCTGGTTCGTACGAAGACTAGTTGTGAAAGTTCCCTTTAGTTAACTTTAACAACGAGACGGGGTTTAAACTCTGTTTGTGGGGTAGTTTGCTCGAACGTTTCGATTTCTGATGTTAACAATGTGTAAACAAGGGCTTACGACATTTAAATCTACTGAGTCGAACAAGCCGGCAGTCCGTCATTGGATGTATTCCGGTAGGTTCCAATTACTGTCTCGGGAAAATCTACCGACTGCAGACTGTGGCTATACATCAGCCACCAACTTTTTGTTAATAATGGAATGTACTGTCTGTGAATCCCATCGCCGGAGACTGTAGTCTCACTTTGCTACACAATCAGACACTCTGTGAGACGGACATAGGACATATCAAACCGAAACGTGAGTTTAATTGGGTAACTTGTAATTTAGTTTTACGTGTCAACAAGTCTACCACTTGTTAGGGAACACAACGACGAATGTCGGCAGAGAGGTCTTGTGGTCGCGGTGTTTAGAGTACTAATTGTAGGAAGGGCAGGTTCGTTCGACCTCAGTCGTTGTTCACAGTTCCCGGTAACGGTAGAACCGACGTACCGCAGAGTGTTTGTAAATAAGAGAGGACGGACGAAATCAATCGGTATCTAATACCCGAGGAAGCACCCGACATTCTGTCGCGATAGCTCCATTACGTTAACATTAAGCCGAGACCCCGCCGGTCCCATACCTATTATAAAACTCGCACTTTGGTGCATAGTCCATATTCTCCAGTTATGTTGCAAAATTCAACCAGGACCAACACCGAAAGTAGTAATCGGCGCAAAGTGTGGCGTCATTGATCAAGGGTGAAATCAAGGCTATATCAGGCTTTACGCGCAGGTGTCGGTTTTTTTCGACCTTGTTTAATCAAAGCTTAGTCTTTTGGAAAGTGGGCCTCGGGAAAGGCAGGACCGTGATTCTCTCGTCATGAAAGCAGTCCTCTTTTCCAAGGATTACGACTAACGACCCGCGCCTTACGTTTGGTGGCTGGGCTTTTGGTTTTCACAAACTTCGGCGAATAATATCACGGGAGTGTAACGAAATTCGAATCGGGTCGCGTCTTTGGTCTCTCCTGATTGAAACGTTGTTTTTATGTTGTACCCTCTCCCTACGGCTTATGTGTATAAAGTGAAAGGTGGCTAAGGCTATTGTTTAAACCTATAGACGGCTATGGGCTTGATAAGGGCTATAGAAGACTATTGTCAGAATAGAAGTTTATATGGTGGGTGAACTAACTATCTGTTTTCATTGACCGTTGTCCTCGTGAACTCAGTCCTTCAACTTCGAACTAAAGAAATTCGGACAAGTGCAACAGGACCACTCTCAAATGAACGAAAGTCTTAGACATTCTTCACTGAGGACTGCCGACTCAGCAAGTGGGGGGAGTGCCGATCTTGAGTAGCACGAAACCCACCACGAAGACGTCCACAAAATAATCAACCTCATAACATGACGCGTTGCCTGCAGGTGGAGACCTATATTGCCGAAACGTTTGTAAATGACAACGAATGAACGAAACGTCACTGTAGCTTCTTTTTCATACGGTATCCGTCCGTCCTGATCCAACTCCCTCACACCCACTCCGCCTTCCGCTCTTCATCCACCTCCCCNACCTGTCTGTCTTTAAATTCTTTAAACAGCTCTGGATGCCGGTCGGCGAGGTGCTTAGCCAAGTTTGATGTGTTGGCTCCTTTGGTTTGCAGGGATCTAAAACATGTCTCACAGACATGCCTCGTGGTGTCCGTAGGCTTGCCCTCACTGTCAGAGATATAGCTAAAATACATCCAACATTTCGCTTCTGGCGTCTTTTTTGTCAACAAGCCGAGGCGCAGCGGCAGTTGCACTCCCACTTGCAGCCATGCTTCTCGTTTTCTCACATTCTCTGGCAGCTAGCGAGTGCACGAGAGAGGGGAGGGACTTGGAGCATGCTTGAGAGGGGAGGGACTGCAGGCACGGCTGCAGTGCAGGGAGTGGAAACAGAGCGCTGAACACACACGGCTCATATTAAAACAGCGCTTTCTCACCGGAGTACCTTTCCCCCGTCATTCTTAAAGTACTGATACTAATGAAACGGATGAATCGTAACGTTTTTAACGTCAGGGTATCGCGGTACCTTTCAAGTATCGGTACACCGTGCAACACTAGTCTCAGGGCTTCTTAACATTTAACAACCTATTAATGTGTCATATGCACGATATTGGAAAAAACTGTCAATGGGATATTTTCTTCCCCTGCGATATATATATATATATATATATATATATATTAT
>NW_011366920.1:0-5740 GCF_000735185.1 Notothenia coriiceps
GCGATTAAAATGCGTTAATTTTTTTAACGCGTTAATTTTTGTGTAATTAATTAATCTTAATTAACGCGTTAAAGTCCCGGCCCTAATATAAACGTAATAACAAAATCCACATATATATAAATAAGTTCAAAATATTTCGGATCCACACACAAATGTTCCTTGTTTTAAATAAATGTAATATAAATCCACAAATATATATATTTCAAAGTGTTTAATGTTTTGATCAAAAACATATTTAAATATTGTTATGCTTATATTGAGAACCTATTGACCTTTATTGTGCATGAATCTCTCTACGTTTGTGCGTGGATGTTTGCGCCACCAGGGAGCATCGCACTTTTAATAGATATATTTGTTAGTACATTGAGAAATATCTTTGAGGATAGACGTTTATATATAAATCCAGAAGTACAATTGTGAATCGTTCTGTGTGCTATTGTTAATTTTGACACTAATCTGACCCCATATTCCCCTGTGTGATTGGCTCATACACGTTGTTCCTGATGTTAGCCTCTTTGACCCGCCCTCCAGTATCGGCAGTGGAGACAGAGCGGAGCACCACACACATATTCCTGCTGACCACAGGATCACGGATTTTGGGCCGTTGCCAAGGCAACACTACCCTCTCGTGGCTGTGCTGACGCTGGCAGAGTCTGAAGCCAGAGACTCGTACAACATCGTAAGTACTCACGATCAGACATTTCCGTCAGTGTTACTTACATGTTAATACCTGTCTTAACCCTCCCCCAAAGACACATGGTGTTAATTCAATGCACACCGTGCATAAGTACAACACATGAGTAGATGTACTTGGCTTCTTTCCACCACTGATTGACACTCAATAAAATATCCTCCTGGAAAAGCACCTTAAAAGTCCTGAAAATATTTTCTTCCCCTTCCGCTTCTTTTGAGTACAGACATCACAAGATTTCTGTGTTTGTGTTTTCCTCTCAGAATCCCATCTGATCCAATGTAGGAAGGAACCCATCAGTGATATGTCTGATGAACTTATCTTATTTTGGAGTTCCTGGGAACATCTGATCAAACCATGACACATTAAGGGGCTGCAGGCCGGATTCAAACCTGTGTGCGCCTGCGCCATACAGCGGTCCAGGCTTCTTCTTTTTAGAAACACTTACATACAAAGCCCTTTTGGGACTGGATTTACATCTTCATAATCTGTTTGCCAGCTCATAGAGTCCTGTTGTGAACCTGGAAACGATGAGTACTCCAAAGTTTTATGTTAGACATTTAAATATATAGAAAGCACATAGAGCCTGCCGAATGCTAACTCACCATGTCGGACAATTTGCACAATTGGCACAAGTTGCATTAATTACAATTATAGCTTTAGTTGACAATATACATTTATTTTGGGGGTTAAACATTTTTTGGGGGGTTATTGAGGATGGTGGATGCATTTTTGAGATTTTCAGGATAAAAAATTACCGTTTTGACAAGAAAGTGTCCATATTTGTAATTCTGATGGATTGACTTTGATAAATTATTGTCCGATCTTGAAGTTTTAGGGGACTCTGGATCACTTGGACTGGACAGAATGCTTATTTATTTGAAAAATAATTGTCCATAGTAGAGGTCATATTTTCATCTTGTGTTCCCTATATTCAGTAACGCTACTCATGGTAATCAAAATCAGCCCACCAAGAGTACAAATATGGCCACTTTGTGGTTAAAACGACCATTGTCGATTCATGATGGTGTCCTTGTTCTTCCAGGTGGCCTCTGTGACAGTTCTTCATGTTCCTGATGACAGATACAGCCTCTCTGCTCGGCTTCTCTTCCAGTACCTGCTCACCGCACAGGGCAACATGTACGAGTTAAAGGTAAGTCACATTCTATTGGGTCAGATTAGTGTCAAAATAAATAATTGCACACAGAAGGATTGACTAATGTAATTCTGAATTTATGTATAAATGTCTCAACCTACAAACGTATTTCTCAATGCACACACAAATACTCCTATGTAGGCCTATTCACTTTGGGCTGCATCTTCTATGAATGGTGCAATACAAATCAAAAGTATTATTATTCATGTGATTGATGTTACTGTGAGAAAACAATGAGCTTTGCTTCCTGCAGCCTCTGTTCATGTCAGCTGACAGCATGTTGTCAGAGACTCCTGACTCAGAGCACAGCACCCAACCCAGGGAGGCCTACGACGGGGCCAGCAGGGGGGAGCAGAGTCCAGAGGAGGAGGTGGAGGAAGCGGAGGAGGAGGAGGAGGAGGAGGAGGAGGACGAAGACTGGTCTGAGGGGGGGGGCAGAGGCTGTGTGGTGTGTCAGAACGCGGCGGTGAACAAGGTGCTGCTGCCCTGCAGACACGCCTGTGTGTGTGACAGCTGTGTGTCGCGCTTCCAGCACTGCCCCATCTGCAGGGCCTTCGTGCTGGAGGCCTTCACTCTGACAGAGCCCCCCTCTGTCTGGGGGACCGCGTAACACTGACTCACACTGAACCACTTATATAAGGGCTAAACTGCGCTTTCAGCTCTGACCATGTACCATTTGTAAATGTATGCTTTATTCAGACACGATGAACCTCAGGATGGGATCGACCAATTGCAAGTGTAAAGGTCAACTAGAGACACGTTCCCCCTGCCATATCTGTCACTTTCTCTCAGAGTAACCCCCAAAACAGACGCCTCCACTTCTTTATTCTCAGAAACACACATTATTTATTGTGTCCTGTCGATACCACTCAAATTAAATCTCCGCTGATCACTTTAAGATTGTCGAGCAAGAAAAGCAGTTGCTAAGGTTGTATATAACTGAGTGATATTTTCATGTACAAATAACTTATGTTGACTCTGTTGTTTGTTTTAGAATAAGAAGGATTGACCTCTTTTACAGGACCAGTGCAGTATTTATTGACCAAAGCTTATTACTTCCTGAGCTTTAATCTGACTGTAAATAAATGTGTTAGGAATAATTAAAATGACTGGTGATTTATTGGAAATGTGTTCAGGATATGATCCCAGATATATCTGACTTTTGTCTGAAAACCTACTTTGAAAGTGGATAGCCGGTTATTGGAATATTGCATCAAACCCCCGGCCAGATTGACACAATTGAATGGAAAATCATCTTAGTGACTTCATGACCTTTACTTAAGATAAGACACAGCTGTGAACATTTGCTTGATATCTATATTGAGTTCCTGTTTGCTGTACCCATAGATATTATTGATACTGAAGGAGATTACGATAAGGCAAGACTCCGGAACACACTTTGACACGTGTTTAATCAGTTTTGGAGCTCAGGACGTTCACTTGAAGGTAAGAGAAATGAGAAGTCGTCAATTGAAAAACACAGAACTTTCAGTATAATTGTATATTTTCAGAACATAAAAGGTATTTATTTGTAAGTGTTAAGAGTTTTGTGGGATGCGAGAATGATCAGCCTTTTGGATCCAGAGATGAAACAAAAGGCGGGTCAGACTAATAACTGGATACAGGGGTTCCGTGTCACTTCGTAGGTTAGGAACGTGTACTTTTTCTAAACGTTTTGCATCCCACAAACATTTACAAACATTTTCTCCAGGCTTTAAAGCATGGAACACAGCAAAATGCAATGAGAAATATGAGAAAGGACTATGACACACAGTTTATAAAGGCTTGTAGTCCAACTTGGACTCCAGCTTCTTCGAATCAGCCACCTTCCTCACGGCTTTCATGAAGTCTTCCTGAGTGACGTACTCGCGGTCAGCGCGGATGGCAAACAAACCTGCAAACAACAGAAAAAGGGGAATTTTTGTAAACAACATAGACTGAAGGAATTTTTTTTTTTTTTAAATGATACTGAATAGAAAATGTCTAACCTGCTTCTGTGCACACGTTCCTCAGGTCGGCTCCGTTGAAACCGTCTGACAGCTTCACGATGGCTTCGTAATCTGAAAACAGGCAGAGGCGTTCACAGTCAATACACCGCTTACTTCTCTCCCTCTGTGTACAGGACTATTTGGCCCGACCAAAAATCGCTTTTAAATGTGCTTTATAAATAAACTTTGATTTGACACTCTCCTCCTTCTCACTGTTAGTTGCTAGTAATGTCCATTATCTAGAGACCAGGGCTTATTGTACTAGTACAGTCCAGTGTAGGAACCTCATTTTTTTAAGGTTACCAGTATGACAAATGTTGCAGTACTGTTTTACTAATACCCAGTATTTTATAATATGACACGTCGTATATTTGTGTGATAAAATAAATACTGTTCTGAAATACTGTGAACAGAGCAGTTATGCATAACAAGTACTTTTAATGTTGATACTGTTCGCTTATAATACTTGCGTACCGCTGCAATTTAAGACCATAGTTTTTCTACTTTTACTAAATAATCTGAGTACTTCTTCCACCTCTGGATGTTACACAATTTGGCTGATGGTCATTTTGTTTGAATAAAAATTAAGCCTACATCAGCACCCTGCCAACAATGTCACTGGGTCTTAGGAAAACATGGAAGAGACTAAAAGCTAAACTGAGGCAACATGGGGGGGCAGCGGAGTCATGTGGGACTAGGTAATGGTAACATTCTGTTTAGTGGTGCAGTCCCGGCTTAATATCAAACTGGTTTGATAATGTTTACATTGGCCCGACCGTAGTGAAGAGAATGAAGACAAATGAAATGCTGCAATTGATTGAGGTGGAGTAAATGCTATGATAAGGCAGTAACAAAGTAACCAGCATTAGAACTAAAACTCTAAAAGTGGAGCTTATACAGGGCTCGACATTAAGGACTGCCCGATGGCCCGGGGCCATCTAGTATTTAGCTTGGGCAATGAAGCCTCACCTGCTGGTTGCCCGATCAGGCAATCTATTATACCAGTATCATGCAGCTCGCGGATCAGTAATGAGTGACCCGACAGTAAAACTAAACATATCTATAACTAGTTTAGGTAGTTTGAGAGGTAATTAAAATAGCTACGTGTGATATTCTAACCTGAAGTGTGTGTTTTGTTCCGCTCACCGCTGCATGTGATCATGCAGAGCTGCGTAACGACTCGTCAGCAGCAGCTGATCTCTCTCTCCCCCGTCAGATTAGACTTCACTCGCGTTTATGTCCATATTGATCAGATCTAGCTAATGATAGGACTACCTGCTTATTAAAAGACACCTAAACAATAAGTATCGCTATGCAACTGGGTGAGGCCACAAAGTATAGCGCAGCATTATGCATTTGTTTACATGCCCACCGGAACCCCGAGGCATTAGCAACAGATCAACGCACAATCAACCCATACAGGACATCTCTTTCTCCACATTAAGTGTTAGACATTAGAATTGACTATTCTTGTCTGTCACATACTCTTCTTGTCTGTCACATAAGTGGCGCAACTGAAGCGGTATTGCGCTAAAGGAAAATTATTTTGACCGGACATTTTGACCGAAGAGATTTAGATTTGCCGGCTAACGGGAACTCTGACGTCACCATTGTGTGTGCTTCGCGGATGCACTCGGCTGCTCGGGTCTGCTCGGTCAGCTTCTGGATGAGGAGGCATTCCTTCGACCAACTTACAGTAGATAACATTACAAACATTTTTAACAGGGGCCATAATAGTGTAAATAATGTTTGTTTTGGCAGTAATAACTGAATGTAATGTTTTCTACTTTTTTACATCTGGGTGTCTTGACCAACAACTTAAGTATTTCTTATAGCTATGCAGAAGGAAAGAAACAAACAAGTGAAATGAAGAATAAAATTGAAATTGTACAATATAATATTGTG
>NW_011366920.1:13615-27132 GCF_000735185.1 Notothenia coriiceps
CAAACGATAACTTCTGGCAGCTATCCTACTACTTGCTAAAGGCTAGGCAGATGGACTGGGGTACGTTGTAATGTGATTTTACATGTTATAAGGAGAGTAGCGAGTGACGCAATTTATAGTATTAATTTGTACGTCACCAGGAGTAGGACTCAAAGGACTCGGGTTAATGGAGAGGGGAGACTCGTCACGACCAGCTCATTACTAGGATCCGGGTGAAAGATCCAGATGAATCAGGACTCACCCATCTCTACTCTCTAGCAGGGACTGAAAAGCGGGTGAAAAGGTTATCATGAACTAAGTTCTAGTTCCGGATCTTTTTGGTGTGAACGCACATTTTCGGAACTATATCGGAACTATAGCCTACTGGGAAAAGTACTCCGGTGTGAAATTGCATATTGTCTCTTTTGAACTTCCTCCTGAACTCGAGAACAACGATCACGATCTACAAGACATAACGCCTGGCAGTTTTGTGTTGTTGTCTGAGATGTGCTAGTGCAGCCACGTCTCCGTAAAACACATGATACTGCACTCACTGTATTCCCACTTTATAATCACAACCCTGGATTCAGAGGGACGGGAGGTGAAAAGGGGTGGAGGAGGGTTGCGTCGAGTCACCTGAAATGACAGCTGTCAGAGGGGGAGAGCAGATTTAAAGGTCCCACGTGGCCATTTCTACTGATCATAATTCCATTGTTGAGGTCAATCTAGAATAGATTTACATTGTGCAATTTTCCAAACTCACATTGGTTTCTCATACAGCATCTCTGTATAGTATGTGTATTCACTCTCTGTCCTATCAGCTTGTTGGAGCTCCTGCAGCTCGCCCACTCTGTTCTGATGAGTCCACCGCTGTTACAGTGGAACATCAGTGATTATGTGTTACAATGGCGTGTGCAACCAGAAAGTGACACCTGTAATGACAAAAAGATGAGAATGCTGCGTGGGGTCTGGGTGCCGTGTTGGCGGGACGTTGCGCGGCTCGCTGTTGTGAGGAGTGGACAGTGTGAGCTGGGTTCATTTCCTGCTTGCTGCGTGGGGCCTGCGAGACATCATTAATGGACGCGGGAAGGGGGGTGCTGAGGGGGCTGCAGCCCCCCCATCTGCGAGGTTCCACTAGCTTGTGCTGAGCTTCATGTGTGTTCACACTAAGCGTGAACATTACTAAACTATATTTAGTGTATGGAAGATGTCACAACGTGGTTTGCTTTTCCCACGTATCGGAGACTTTCTCAACATGAACATAGTGGCAAGTGGTTATTAGTCACGGTTGATCACATGTTATTGGTGTATACATACAGTAAAGATAAATTATGTAATATATTATAATGTTAATTTTGACGCTGTAAAACACATTTTCTTTGTGCGAACACTACATAAGCTTTTACCACAGAAGAATGTGTAAACATTGCGTAGATCATCACTTCAATAACCATTAAGCATCTGTAGAGTTTCATTTGGACTATAAATACTAGTAAAGTGAAAGTAAGCTCATGTCCTTAAATAAACGTAGTGTTTTTTCATATTTCAACTCACAACGCCTACACTCAAATTTCATGTTGATGACCTGTAACAACAGCTTGGATGACTGCCTCTGATCTTTTCCCTTTAAGAAGCGTGTAGCCGGCCTACAGCTCTGAGTCACATGTAAACAGTGGCCTGGGATCAGACCTAGTTCTCATCACATCCTGTTACTGAGCCTGAGAAAATGGAAAAGACTGTGCCATGTCACGATAATTCAATAAAACTTCCCTTTTTAAAGACAGCCACTTCCTGACGTATCCCCATACATTAATCCACCCAAATTGCTCCTGTTTGTGCATTCGTGATTTTAGGCTTGAGACTAACACGTTTTGTTATACCCTAGCATAGGGATTAATAAAGTATGCCTTCTTCATTCTCCGTGACATAACAGACACATGGACTGCAGACAGCTTGAGTTAAATTAGCCTGAATGCCAAAAATGAAAAATAACAACTCTTATTTCAAGGACAAAGGATTTGTCATTTACATTCAGGAGTAGGCCTAGTATATTATCTGGCAGGGCTCCAACCACTTGCACTGCATAACCTCTTGCCACCTTGATTGCAATATTCAGCCATTGTAGTTGCTGCACATTGAATAAATATGTCTTAAAATGCCAATTAATGTCAATAAATGTGATGAGTATTTTAACTGATATAAATGTTGGCCTACACTTTAGAAATAGGATACAGGCAGATCCCCTATGTGCATGCTTCATGTCTTGTCAGGGACTGAACCAACTGAATGTTCTGCCTCCCAAGTCATTGTCTGTATTTACCCAAACGAAATGGTCACTATTTCAGGAAGTCCATTCCTCTGACAGCTGCTCTTATTTTTGCACCATTGTTGACATTAATGGGCTAAAAGGTTGGCGGACCAGCTGAGAATTGTCCCTTTACTGTTAGAAGCATATCTTATAAAATGAAAAACCCATTATGATATTGATATGTTTCAATATACAATGAGAAAAGAGTCACACGATAAACAAAGCTTTTGAACGTGTTATTATTTTATATAATAAACAACTGAAATCCAACAGATATGTGCATTCCTTTTCAGTGATGATGTAGGCTTTTACGCATGAATGGGGTTATAAGACACACAAGAACTGCAAAAATATAAATATGTCACCATATACAGCTCTGAATACAATTAAGAGACAACTCCACATTTTTCTTAAATCTCAATATCTACATGGCAGCTATTCCATTACAGTGTCTGGTGAATTCCAACACTAAAACCAAAGAAACTGATCATTTTGGTGGTCTCTTAAGTTTGTCCAGAGCTGTATGTGTTCCAATCATTGTGAACTAGAGACTTCTGGCAATTATTGAAACGCATATACCTGGAAAGGCCACTTACAGATTTACATTAGCCCATGTTCCCATCATTTCATATTTATCAAGGTCCGAACTACTAAGTAGTACAAAGAGACTACACATATTAGGACAGAGCTCACGAGGGAGTAAAGTCACAGGAATGAAGACTGTGGATTGTTGTGGTGCGCTACACAGGATGTTGCGACACAGCATTGTGTCTTTCTGTCAGTGGGAACAAGGGTGAGACAAATATATCTGAAGATTACAACTAAAGGTCATATCATTATTAAGGATGTTTTCACATTCTGTATTACCTATCTGTTTGTGAACGCCACATCACCTATTATTTGAAAACTGCTTCAAGAAAATAAAACTTGAATACTGGACATTTTCATCATTTAATCCATTTGTGTTTGAACATTGATTTACTATGACTCACATACTTTTCTAGCATTAAAATGTGATATTGTACAATATCAGTAATTCACCATCATAAACAATGTAATGTGTGAGTCAATGCTCTCAATCTGGTATACATGAATTAAGAGCAAACTTTGTGAAAAATCACCAATCAAGTAACCAGTGTACCTTTACAATTTTGAAATCCTGTATGTTGCAAAGGTCTATCAGACATTTCAAATATATATATATACACATGTAAATACAGTATATATTTATAGAGCTCTGGAAAAAAGGAAGAAACCACTACATTATCAGTTTCTCTGGCTTTACTATTTATAGGTATGTGTTTGAGTAAAATGAATTTGTTATCATTTGTTTCTATAAACTACTGACCACATATCTCTGTGTTAGGAATCCAACATACCCTGGAATAGTATGGCTGCCATACACGTGGAGATTGAGATTTAAGAAACATTTGGAGTGGTCTCTTAATTTCTTCCAGAGCTGTATATTAATAAATACAAATCAATATAAAAGAAAGCTTTTTCTTTACTATTAATCAGTTCATACAATAAAAAACGAATTTACTTCTTGCAGAGGTTCATTGTTTTACTCCTTTTATTGGTTTTTCACACAGATACAGTATCATTTTTATTTAAGGTGATCTGATTAAAAAATTAAGAAAACGGCCCAATAACATTTATCAAGTCTCTTTCCTTTTATCCACTTCAGTGAAACACAGTTGGGCAGTCGCTTAACCTTAAGGCCGATTAATAATTGTATTTCACATATTTTGAAATGTGGTCACCCCTTGAGTTATGTCTCTTTGTAGTTTCTGTCTCTGTGTTTCCCGCCTGTTTGATAATTTGATAATCAGAACCGTTAAACCTACTGCTTTCCTGTCTTTCCTGCCCTCCCCAGCTGTGTCTTGTGATTAGTTCTTAATGTATTTTGTATAGTTGTGGTTTTTTGTCGGTGTTTGTTGGATCCTTGTTTATGCAGAGCTCTGTTCTGTTCGGCCCTGGCCTGCTGTGCATGGATTATCTGCTAATAAAAGTATGTTCTGCTGAACGATGATGTGTCCTGCATTTAGGTCCACCTTGCTCCGGGGCAGCATGTGAAAGGATAGCATCTGGTAATCAAACAGGCAATCACTGCACATGCTCCTGTTTCAGTCCACAGTTAAGATCAGTTGGTGGCATATGCACCGCTAGCTTGTTTGCAAAGAAGAGGAGAAAGATAACATACTAAACGATTGTTTTGAAGAGAGGTTCTTTGTGAACATTCACTGTTACCACTGTTACCAACAGCGTGAGTGTAGTTTGTCTTTAAAGGAATATAAAGACAACAAGAATGAAAGATGTTTAACTCCTGGCAGACAATGTAACACAGAGTGTGATTCCTAAATGTGCTTGAAATGGCAGACCGATGGGTACATCTACGTAAAAGGGTACTTAGTTCGTAGTATAAATGGAACTGCATTAAATCTGCTAGACTACAGCAGTCCTCAAAAGCACTACACAGAAATTACATACAAGCATTTTAAGTATACAGCAGGTCAATATGACCGAAACAATATCATGTTATATATTAGATCAACTTATATCTCAAGGTGCATCACAATCTTTTCTTTCTCTACAAGCACACTTAAATAGAAACACATCAGCAAAGTCACAGCAGAGCCGTTTATAATGTGAACGCAGCTTAAAGCAGCCAGAGGTTGGTCGACACTTCACCACTGTGTGGAAACCTACCTTTAGTCTTCACACTTGGTTTATCTTTAAAGTGATCATCTGATGTTTGTGTTACATCATTACACCTTGACCAAAATTGGCTCTATGTAACAGGTTTATTTGCTCATGTTCTTCACCCTTCTAACATCACATTCATTTCCTGACTCTGTACTGTATCTTATGCATGTTCATTTCCTGAAGCTGATGATTTTACTGTAAGATAAACAACTTTATTTCTTAAACATAAGGACACTTATGTGTAATTATTGACAGAACGCTCTGATGACTTCAGTCATGTGTTTCACCACAAGTCTATTCTCAGGAAAGTGGCTGGGGTTATCTCAAACTCAAATTAACCCAAGTGCACATCCTGTCAATCAGTCTTTGTCTGAGCTGTGACAAGACCTGCTCTGTTCCGTTGGTTGCCTTCAGGCACACTCAGACGGAAATAAACCACAGGCCTCAGAAGCTTATCTTTTCCACGTCAATATCCACTGTCCCACTCATTTAGGTGGTTCTGTGACTGCACAGCAAGGCTCCCCCCCGGTCACTGACGCATGGGTCTTCCCCCAGATCATCGAGGACTTTTGCGGTTTGCGCGACTTCCTCCAGATGATCCTCACAATGGAGGGGATGATGAAGACCCAGGGATTGATGATGGAGTGGAAGGAAAGGAGACGGAGGGCAACGAGGTCATCATGGCTTGTATCAGTGTGGCTGCCTGTGAAGTTTATGTACACTCTAAGCTGGGAAATAGAAATAAAAGGAATAAATGTTATCATGAAAACTGAAAATAATCAGCTCAGATACTATTAACAGTGTCCCAGGCCCACGTATGGTTTATAACACCTTTATTGCATTAGCATATCATTAAATACTAAAGTCCTTATTGGGAGAAGTTTCTCCTTCCACTAATGGAGAAAACTAGAGAAATGGTGGTAGGGATTAAGTCTTATAATCAAGTTTATCTAGCGTATACAATATATATATTAAAACAAATAATTAGAGGATGACATTTTTTATGTTAATGTTTTTTCATAAAAAAAGACCTTGTAATGTTAGAAGAGTGAATCTGTTTTATGTTTTGTGGGAATCGTTGTTTAAAAGACATTTAGGGGTTGTTTATGGTTTAAAGACTGGTTTATGTTTATTGGTATTTTTACTCAAATAAATAAGCATAACAATTGAGAGTTTTGCGACAACTTAAGAGCCCCTATTCTGCTTTTTGTGGTTGTCCCTCTCCTTGTGTTTGTGTTCTATAGGTTTCCGTGCATGTTGGTCTGCAAAGGCTAACATCCCTGTGTTCCCTCCAGAGGGAGTTTCTCTCCCACACACTCCCCTTTGCCTGAAACGCCGTCATTGGACTCCCTTATTTACTTCTATAACATAATGACATCACTATGTAACACTGGGTAGCATTCCAACACATTGTACACTAAGGGGTGTGACATCTCTATGCAGCTAACCAATCAGAGCAGACTGGGCTCTGGTTTCAGACAGAGGGTGAAAAGAGGTGCTGCAGCACAGGCAGTAAGAGAAAAATAAAGAGCTTTTTGAACATTAAAGCATGGAGATATGTCACAGTAGAGACACTATATGAACCTGAAGATGAGTAGAATAGGGCCCCTTTAACAGTGTAGAGATAGCTCTTACCACCAAAGGGAAGGTGCAGCAGATGAAGACCACAGTGATAATAGCCAGCGGCAATAGATGCTCCACTTCCTCTGACATGGAGAGAGACCTGCGGTACCGAGAGCGCGCGTACTCTCCACTCCGGCGCGCTTTGCGCTTCCTTTGCATCATCACCAAGTGGAATATGACAGATATGTTGCACACTACCGTGCTGGTGATCACGATGAGGATGAAAGACGCATACAACCCGATGTAAACTTGATCCTTTCCTTCCTTCTTGTGGCTCATCTCCAGGAAGCACCATGTCCCCGGGCAGTACTGTACGTAAGCTCCAAAACCCAGAAAAGGAGCGACGCAGAACAGGATGCTGCCCAGGTAGATGAGAGCCACCGTGATGTAACCGCGGAGTTTGCTCAGGTGCCTCTCGTAAAAATAAGGGCGACCAATGGAGAGGTAGCGCTCCAGTGCTATTACGCTCACAATGGAGAGCGTGGAGAGGCTCAGGAAAGTCATGCTGAAGCCAAAGTAGGCGCACAGCTCTTTGCCGGCATTCATCCCCACCAGAGTCTTCCCCCGGGCATAGGCTGTGAGAACAACAGGGCTGACAGAGAAGGACCCCAGCAGGTCGGTCATGAGGAGCGCCGTCACCAGGATGTGGTACAGGGACGGGCTGGTCCTCCGGCGCCGGACCTCCAGCAGCACCAGCGCCACGATGTTACCCACGACACCGGCAGCGAACATCAGCGCAGAGGGGATGGGCTGCCCGAACTCCACGTCCACCATGACGTGGCATTTGGAATTATTTGACAAAGAATTTGCCATAGATTTTCAAAGAACCACACATCAGTGTCAGTGAACTGAAGAGCGCACAGCCACAGAGCTCCGCTTTGCGCACCGCCCTCATCTGATCTGTGCTGCTTCTATGGAAATACACACTGTGTCACACACACTTCCGTAAGAGCTCATGATTCACCCAGTCTCACCCCTCTTCTTAACTCTCTTTCAGAGCCATGGCCTGAAGGGGAGACTAATGTAAATGTGTGTCTTTAACAAATATGTTTACATTATCATTTGGATTTTAAAAGTTGTTGTTTTATTATCTTTTTATATACACACAAAAATGTGGTCATTATTCTTGGGGTGTCTTGAGAGTTTTTCCTTGTGTCTGGTCTAGTACAGTGGATGACAGGTGCCAACGCGCTGCAACGTATTTGCTGTGTTTTGTATTTACTGCACTTTGTATTTGTAGCATTATGGATTTTGATATGTACATTATGCATGCATTTGCAGTGTCTTTTTTATTTGCATCTTTTTGTATTTGCAGCATACAACTGTTATGATCGTTGGAAAATAAAGTAAAACCCTATGTCGTCTTATTCTTTATAATTTGTATATTGTATACTTTATCACACAGTAGGGACCTAAACTAACCATTTGGGAGAGCTAACTGTACTAATAGGGCCCTTGGTACTCTTAAAATAAAACAAATAAAAGAAAACTATTTAGTTTAAAGCCTCTCACTCTGTATCCCTGGGGCGAGTTCCACACACCTTCTGAGAAACCTGTGCTGGTAGCTGTCCAGTCCATGAGAATGTTTGTCTTTGTTACTAATAACAAACCAAACGTAAAATATGTGGCAGTATAAGAGAAGCTTTGGAACAACCAAACAAGACAAGGTTCAATCTGTAAATAATACATTTATCAATACAAAGTAACACATTCAAGCCAAAAATCTGATAGATTAGGACACATTTTCTCCATGTTCCCTTCGTTGCTCCTTTTATGGCTTTTAGTAGAAATGTGCAGTGATGATCAGGGACAGTCTGTCTTAAAATGGACATAATTTGAGTGAAAAGAGCAAGTTTGATGCCCCTATGATAAAATAAATCTATGTATGTCAGTCTACAAGAGGCACTTTATAAATCTCCATCTTGTATGTCTGTTACCACAATTTCAACAAATGAAGAGTCTCCTTATGTTAAAGCGGTACTTTCCCCCCAAAAAAATATTATTTAAACGTGAATAACACACCCTGTATTACCTTGAATTTATGTAAAAACTGTGAACGAAGGAATAAAAGAGAAAAAGACCAGAAGTCTGAATGAAAATAATTGCTTGAACAACAGCAAAACCATATAAAACAACTGTGACACATGCCGTTTCAATTCAAATCTGTTTTATCAAATGTTACTTCAGAAACATTTGTAAGCTCTGAACTGTGGAAGTGTTTTAACAACACCATGGGGGACACAGTCATGTTTCCATGTCCCACTGCTCTCTGTCCACTGGTCCTGTGTGTGTCGCGAGGAGATGACCTAATGCTGTGTGTCATGGGACGTAACTCAGTGAAAACAGAAGGACATTCCAAAATCTCCTGAAATTGCTTAATGAAAGCACTGAGCATGTTCACCATTGTATTTGCTTGTAGGGCAGCTCAGCCATCCAGAACTTAACATACGAATGAACATAAGTAGAAAGCTAAAATAAACCACAGCAGACTCTTTCCCCAACACTGTTTATGGACCGTCAGCTAACGTTTATAGCATGCATTTTAATCAGAGTTTCATTGTGAATCAGACAAAATCTAACAAAACTTGGATATTTTTGTACATTTTTCCTCAGGTCAGACACATATCAGTAGTTTGAAACCCATAAAAACTAATCGTATTAGATTAAAGTAAAGTTGTGGAAAGTTTGGATGTCTCATTTCGGGTAGGCTACTTTATGGAAGGATGACGGAAGTCGGAAGACACATTAAACTGAGCTGCTCCGAATGTTGCTGGTGTAATATCCTTTTTAGTTTTAGATAACTTAAATAAATGAAAACTACAATTTTAATAAATGAAAATATTTCCATGAAATACCTTACCAGAAAAGCAGCTATACTTTTGCAAACTTGCAATACTTTGAAGTCTCATTAAAATTAATATTTAATTAAACATTAATGTGAATTGATGGGCAATGCCTCTTAGAAACAATGTAAATAAAACTCAACATGGTCGAATAATTGTTATAACAATGCGTTATTTGAAGAAAACATTCAAATAAAAAGTATCATTGAGAGTAAATTAATATTTGTGTATATGTGTAAAGGGATGGTTGTGTGTATACACTGTGTCCTGCAGATGGCACCATAGACCAATATTTAGTGTGAAACCCCACAGTAAACGTCTTGTTTGGGATGTAAGCTAATTAGTTTATGTGTTTTTTGTTTCAAAGGCTGAGATCACACATTTGACTTCTCAGCAGCTGAGGAACTGATTGTTCTTTTTTTCTATTTATTGTATTAATTGTTCTTTTTTCTTCTGTTGTCTCGCATATGTAACCACTTTAGTTTATTCATACTGTAATTAGGGTCATGTTGTCCACACGGGTTCAAGGTCTGTTTCCATTTCCCTTGATCTAAAGATGTATATTTGCAAATTGTATTTAACCTTTATTTAACCAGGTGAAAACATTGAAACAATGTTTCAATGTCTTAGTTAGAACTTCAATATGGTGTTTAAAGTTTAGATTTCTGTCCAACCAAAAGCCCAGATATTTGTATGTATCGACTAACTCAACAGAGACGTCATCAAGGGTGTCAATGGAGAGGCAAGAGGACGCTGACATGGGAGCAAAAAGCATTGCTTTGGTTTTCTTACTTTTCAATAGCAGTTTAGAATCAATAAGCACATGCTGCAACGTGATAAAATCCGATTTTAAATTGGAAACGGCCATATCCATAGAAGGAGCACATGAATATACAATAGTGTCATCAGCATACATATGATAGGTAGAAAATGGCATCTGATTACAAATATTGTTTACATATAATAAAAAGAGCAAGGGCCCCAAAATAGAGCCCTGAGGAACTCCCTTCTCCAAGGTGACAGGGTCAGAGACAGTACTACCCAACCTGACGCATTGAGTACGGTCGGTTAGATAACTCTGAAACCAGCAAATGGCATTATGACCGAAACGAGACACCAACATAACATTAGATAGAATGTGGTGTGGATAAACAATAAACAGTCAACAAAGACAAGTATAATATAATAATAATAATAATAATAATAATAATAATAATAAGGAAAGAAGTAGAAACACTTGTAAAAATGTAGTAAAAATGCATACATGCATAAAGAAAACCAAAACAAAGATGCAATGCAAACATTGCACGGGGCCGGATTGCATGTTTGTGTGTAGTGTACATGTGCGGAGGGGTAATGTCTTTATGTGTGTGTCTGTTATTTATTTAGTCTTACGCCTAGAGGACAAAAGCTGCCATTGGCGCCCCATCCATGTTGGTGTGGAAGGCTTCTGTCCTCCCTACCTGTGACCTCCTTCAGCCTTCTCTCTGGGTGTACAATCTGCAGAGAGACATGACCTGACTTCTTCACCGTTACTTCCCAACCAGATCTGTCTCTGCTACAGCCACAAATCTGGAAACCTTGCGATGGAAATTCCAACATGACAGCGCCAAGCACGCATACCATTCTGTGTGCTTGGACTTCTTTTAGAATACAGAAGCTATGTGGTTTAAAGGCGGGGATAGGGTCAGGGTTTTTGGGGTGGAGCGCAGCGTGGTGCACGGGTTCTCCGATAAGTATTTTTGTTTAAAAACCTGTTTAAAAACTCCAATAAAACCAATACAAATGTATAAAAGCCCTGTTTGGTCTGTGTTGAAAAATGGAATGAAATAAAATAAAGAAAATGCAATAAAAGGGATAAAAGAGAGCAGCGGCTGAAGCACAGCGTGTGCGGCGGGATTCAAACTTGTGCTCCTGGGGGTCTCCCCCGGTGGTGTGTCCGAGGCTCTGTCCCAAAACATCTGCTAAAAGGACAGAGGTTGACTTTGTTTAAAATCGGCATGCCATTTAATACAAATTTTACATGCATGCCGATTTTAAACAAAGTCAACCTTAGGGTTTGATACCTGGAGTGCCTATCAAGCCATTCAGATATCGCTGACTTTTTTATATCACATACAGGCTGATTAGAATATACCACCCTTCATATGAGTATCTTCACCAATGGTCTGAGGACTACCTTTGCAAAGGTTTGTCATATTTTTCTCAATAGGTAGACCCCCCACCCCCCTTTTTATTTGTCATTCATGTTGAAACCCATTGGGAAAATCAGTAATTATTATTGTTATATGATTTTGTTATTTACTGTGGTAAAGATTTGTTAGATATTATACAATATGGTCACATTTTTAAAAGCTAGACTTAATATTTTGGGGACCATATGAACATTGAAACAGGTTTTGCTTGCTGTATTACTCCTGTTATTACTGGCCAATGAGAGATTCCTTCAAGAAGAGATTCAAAAGTAATCGGAATGAGTTTCATAAAATCTATTAAATATGTTTCAAAGTCAGTCTTTTTAGCATACAATCCCATTTTCCATCTCTCTTCCTAACACATGTATTCTAATGGTTATGCAATGATGAACACCAGCTTTCAGTTGTTTACACTTGAGACAAATCAGCTGTTGCTCATTTTGTTTGGTTCAGTTTGTCTAGTTAAATACACACAAACATGCATGTGTGCACGCTAATGTTGTCCTCTGTTATTTCAGACACAGTATATTTGCTGCAGTGGTTTTGTATACTGCAGGAATTAAAACATTTCTGAAGGAGCATCAGCTTCCAGGCTGGATGTGCAGCAGACCACATCCTGAATGAGTGGGTTGTTATCCTTAAGCAAACAATTTGTGCATTTCTCAAGATGTGCGGGCTGCCAAGACACAGAGAGGTCCAGCCGCCTGCTACAAGAGCCAGACCTCCAAGCATCTGTGTCCCAGAACCCATTCTTCTATCACCCAGGGATGGCTCTGCTCTGGTGGAGGTGTGACCCTCGATGTATGAAGAGAACAGGATACAGTGTTGGAAATCGAGTTTTTTGTGGCGCATGAAGCCAAAATGGGCTGTCTCTCCAGTACAAAAATCACCTGTATCTCCCAGATATCTTACTATCCATTAGGCTAATAGAGCATCCATACTTGAGTTCCCCTTAAAGGTCTTCCCTATCATGCAAAAATCACTTTTTGAAGTCTTTTACACATAAATATGTGTCCCTGTTGTGACTCACAAAGTGTCAGCAAATAAAACCCTCTCTCTTCTCCTCCTTAACCAAATCTCTAAAAACGGGGGTGCAACGGAGTTGATCAAGACAATGACGTAATATCAGAAAACTTCCGGGGAAAATCCACAGTTTACAGGGGAACATGGGAGAAACCTCAGGGAGAGCAACAGAGGAGGGATCCCACTCCCAGGACGGATAGACGTGCAATAGATGCCGTGTGTAAATTGAAAAGATAATACATTTGCAACATAGGTAGTCCAAATGTTTGGAAATGCATGTGTGTATAATAGGAAGATGTATCCACGAGGATATCCATCCAGGACTTATGATCCAGGACCACAGCAACAGGCACAGCCACGACTCAAGATCCAGGGCTCGCGATCCAGGAAACAGGACCGCAGCAACAGGATCATCCATGACTCCGGATCCCGGCGTACATAGACACCAAAAAGAAAGAAATTTGGGGAAGCTGGGTTAATCGGAACATGAGAGTACACAGGTATAGACAGAGAGAAGGAAGAAGTAAGATGTCCCCCGACAAACTAAGCCTATATCAGCAAAACTAGGGGCTGAATCTAATCAGCCCTAACTATAAGCTTTATCAAAAAGGAAGGTCTTAAGCGCACTCTTAAAAACGGAATAGGTGTCTGCCGCCCGAACACAAACTAGAGACTGATTCCACAAAAGTAGGAGCTTGTATAAAGAAAAAGGAACTCTGGCGTCCCACTTGTACTTTTAGTAGACTCTAGGAACAACCAACAACCCTACGCATTACTTTGGAACGGACAATAGCCCTACGTTAGGGACAGTAGGGTAGTAATAGAGTTCTTTAAGGTTAA